>NW_006408695.1:7079268-7080040 GCF_000296735.1 Chrysochloris asiatica | reverse complement strand
TTTTCTTTTTCTATCCATACTTTCCATACTGATATTTTTCTTGTTCAGTTCTTGGTCCTTTTTCTTTTCTGCACACTCCCAGTAGATGCTACTATTTAGTCTCAGGGCTTTATACCATCTATACCCTGATGGGTTTCCTGTCATTTTTCTCTACATCTGCCTTCTCCTCTGGAATTTACATTCCTATTCCTTGCTGCATACTTACTTCTCCAGCTGGATAGCTTATAAACATTCATGGACAGTCAAAGTAAATCCTGGCTTCCACCCTTCAGAAACCTCCTTTCGTGTTTTATTCCAGATGTCTGTAAATGTCCGTAACAACCACACTCTCATGATTTCCTTTTTCTTTAACCTCTTTATTCAACTGGGTACATTTGGGTAAGAAATCACCAAGAGTACCAAAGATGCCCTCCTACTCCATATCAAAATGTGCCCTCTATCTAAAATCATAACATTCCATGTCTTGATAGTGACAATATAAAATCCAAATAGCTAGAGAAAAATAAAAATAAAACATAATAGATCATAAGACAGGATAACCCTTGAAACCAGCTACATATAAAGTGTAATTTAGTATCTTTAGTTCACAAACTGTAAAAAAACATGTCGTTTCCATTATGATAATAATCACAAACAAAGGCAGACCATGACTGCATTCCAGAGAGAACCCTTACTATCAAGTTAGATTTGGCAACTTCTACATGCTATCTTTGCATTGTATCATGTGACGTCTATACAACACGACTTGTTGAACTTACTATTATTATTGTTG
>NW_006408695.1:7076254-7078308 GCF_000296735.1 Chrysochloris asiatica | reverse complement strand
TACTTCAGTCCCTTCCCACTTAACTTTACACACCACTGCCCACCCTCCTAGCACTAGTCTGTCAATTTGCCACACTGTGATGGTTTGCATGTTGCTGTGATTCTGGAAGCTATACCACTAGCATTTCAAATATCAGCAGTGTCACCCATGGTGGATAGGTCTCAGCAAAACTTCCAGACTAAGACACACTAGGAAGAAGGATCTGAAAATGTACTCTAAAACGGCAGGCCAGTGAAAACCTTATGAATAGCTGCAGAACATTGACTGATTGTGTGCTGGAAGATGAGCCCATAGAATGGACAACACTCAAAATGTGGCCTTTACAAAGAGAAAACCCAAATCCTACTTCAATCGAGTTGATTTGGATGCTTAGTGACCCTATATACCATATCAGACACTATAAATCTTTATGGGAGCAGGCCAACTCATCTTTCATTCATGGAGCAGCTCATGGGTTTGTACTGCCTATTTTGTGGTTAGCAGCCCAACGACTAACTTGCAAGCAAGTTTAATGATGTGGATGGAGAAAAGCTTTCAGGACCTTCATTTGCTGAAGTTGCATGACTCAAAATGAGAAAGAAAAGCGGTAAATATCCATTAAAAATCAGGACATGGAATATACAAAGTATGAATCTAGGAAAACTGAAAGTAGTCCTAAATTAAATGGGACAAATAAAGATCAACATCTTAGGCATCAGTGAGTTGAAATGGACTGGCACTAGTGAGTTTGAATTGGACACCATATAGTGGAAATGATAAATGGAAGAGATATACTGTCACACTCATCATCAAAAAGAATGTTTCAAGATCTATGGTAAAGTAGAACATTGTCAGTGATAGGATAATATCCATATACCTACGAAGAAGATCAGTGAATACAACTAACATTCAAATTTACACACAGATACTAAAATCAAAGATGAAGAAATTGAAGATTTTTACTAAATTCTGCATCTGAAATTGGTTAGACGTCCAATCAAGATGCATCGGTAACTACTGAGTGATTGAAATGCAAAAGCTGGAAACACAGAAGGATCAATAGTTAGAAAATATTACTTCGGTGATGAAAACATTGGAGATTGAATGCACAAAAGAAGGCAACTAGAAAAGGCATTGTAGGATTAGCACCACAAGTTCTGCAGTTCAAACCCACTAGCTGCTCCTTGGGAACCCTATACAGAGTTGCTATGAGTCAGAACTGACTTGATGGCACTTAACACCAGCAACATACATGTGGAGCTCGATGAATAGATTACACAGGAATCAAATCAGATATGTTTATGGAAAGAAATGATGGAGACGCTCAATATCATCAGCTATAAGAAGGTCTGCATACAGACAATTAATTGCTCATATGAAAGTTCAAGTTTAAGCTAAATAAAATTAAAACAAGTCTACAAGAGCCAAAGTATGATTGACTGTATCCTACTTGAATTTAGGGACCATCTCAAGAATATATTTGACACGTTGCACACTAATGAACAAAGACGAGACAAGTTGTGAAGGGACATAAAGGACATGCATAAAGTGAAAGGTTATAAAAAATGGGAAGAAAAGAAAAGACAACCAAATGGATGTCAGACAAGACTTCAAAAGTTGTTTTTGAATGTATGGTAGCTCAACTGAAATGGTGAAGTAATAATGAAGAAATGAACAGAAGATTTCAAAGGATAGCTTAAGAATATAAAGTATCATAATGAAATGTGCACTGTGGAATTTGAAAACCCAAAGGGAAGCACACAGTCAGCATTACTCAAGTTGCAAGAACCAAAGAAAGCATTCATGCTCCAAGCTAAAAAATTAAAAGATTTTATGTTTAAAACATTATGAATAGTGCCAGATGACTCAATGGCACTTAACAACAATAACAATTGTCACATATAAAGATGAGTTCTTCAGGTTGGAAGACACTGGGGAAAATCTATCAATAACTCCTCAGAGTTTTTGACCATGATGATACGAATGGAGCAAAGCTTTCCAAACCTTCATTTGCTGATGAGGTACAATGCAAAATGAAGAGAAACAGATGTAACTATCCAATAATAATCAGAACA
>NW_006408695.1:7063114-7075134 GCF_000296735.1 Chrysochloris asiatica | reverse complement strand
AGCTTAATAGAAAATTTCAAAGGTCAGTTGGAGAAGACAAAGACAAATATTATAACAAAATGTGCAAAGATCAAAAAGGAAGAAAACCGAAAGGGAAAAACATGCTCAGCATTTCTCAGGCTGAGGGAACTGAAGAAAAATTCAAGCCTCAATTTCAGTATTGAAGGATTCTATGGGGAAAATCTTGAATGATGCAGAAAGCATCAAAAGAAGATGGAAGGAATACACAGAGTCACTGTACTAAAAAGAAATTACTGTTGTTCAACCATTTCAAGAGGTAGCATAAGATCAAGTACCAATGATACTGACGGAAGAAGTCCAAGGTGCATTGAAGGCATTGGCAAGAACAAGGCTCTGGGAACTGATGGAATACAAATTGAAATCATTCAACAAACTGATGCAGCACTGGAGGCACTCACTCTCTATGCCAAGAAATTTGGAAGACAACTGCCTGGACAGCTGACTGGAAGAGATCCATATTTGTGCCCATTCCAAAGACAGGTGATGCAGTGGATTGCAAAAATCATCAGACAATGTCATTAATATTGCGTGCAAATAAAATTTTGCTAAAGATAATACAAAAATGGCTATAAACATACATTGACAGACAACTTCCAGGAGTTCAAGCTGGATTCAGAAGAGGATGTGGAACGAAGGCTATCATTGCTGATATCAGATGGGTCTTGGCTAAAAGCAGAGAATTCCAGAAAGATGTTTACCTGTGCTTTATTGACTATACAAAGGCTTTTTGATTGTGTGGATCATGACAAGCTATGGACGACATTGCAGAGAATGAATATTCTGGAATTCTTAATTGTGCTCATGAGGAACCTGTACAAAAACCAAGAGGCAGTTGTTAAAACAGAATATGGGGACACCAAATGGTTTAAAATTAGGAAAGGTGTGCACCAGGGCTGTATTCTTTCACCACATTTATTCAATCTGATTCAATATTTACTCGATGCTGAGCAAATAATCTGAGAAGCTGGATTTTATAAAGAAAAACATGGCATCAGGATTGAAGGAAAACTCATTAACAACCTGAGATATGGAAATGATACAACCTTGCTTGCTGAAAGCAAAGAGGACTTAAAATACTTACTGATGAAGATCAAAGACTACAGCCTTCAGTATAGGTTGCATCTCAATGTAAAAAAAAAAAAAAATGCATCACCACTGGACCAATAAGCAACATCTATATAAATGGAGAAATGATTGAAATTGTTAAATACTTCATTTCATTTAGATCAACCAACAACCATCAGGGAAGTAGCAGTCAAGAAATCAAATGACATATCACATTAGGCAAATGTGCTGCACAAGACGTTTTTAAAGTGTTTGAGGACTAAGGTGTGCTTGTCCCAAGCCATGATATTTTCAATAACCTCATATGCATGTGAAAGTTGGACAGTGAATAAGGAAGACCATAGAAGAAATGATGCATTTAAGTTATGGTGTTGGAGGAAAATATTAAAAGTATCATGGACTGCCAAAAGAACAAACCAATCTGTGTACAGCCAGAACAGTACTTGGAAGCCAGGATGAGACTTTGTCTCTCATACTTCAGACATATTGTCAGGTGGAACCAGTCCCTGAGACAGTTATCATGTTTGGTAAAGTGAAGGATTGGAGAAAAAGAGGATGACCCTCAACTGGATAGATTTGCAATGGGCTTGAGTGTGGAAATGGCTTTGAGGTTAGTGCAGGACAGGGTAGTGTTTTGTTCTGTTGTGCATAGGATCGTTAATGAGTCAATACCGACTCTATGGCACCTAACAACAACAACAATGGACAAAATATTGAATGATGCAGGAAGCATAAAAGAAAATGGGAAGAATATACAGTGCTACTGTATCAAAAATAATTGGTTAATATTCAACCATGTCAAGAGGTAGTTTATGATAAAGAAATGATGGTGTTAAAGGAAGAAGTCCAAGATGTAATGAAAATATTGACAAAAACCAACGTTCCAGGAATGGATGGAATACCAACTGAGTTATTTCTGTAAATGGAAGCAATTCTGGAAACACTTACTCATCTACACCAAGAAATTTGGTAGCTACCTGGCCAACTGACTGGAAGAGATCCGTATTTGTGTCCATTCCAAAGAAAGTGATTCAACAGAGTTCAGAAATGACCAAACAATATCATTAATACCACATCGAAGAAAAAATTTTTGCTAATGATAATTCAAAAGTGGTTGTATCAGTACATCGACAGGGAACTACTAGATTCAGAAGAGGATGTGGATATCATTGCTGATATCAGATGAATCTTGATTTAAAGTAGAGAATATCAGAAAATGTTTATCGGACTTTTACTGACTATGCATAGGCATTTGACTGTGTGAATCATAGCAAGTTACAGATAATATTGCAAAGGAAGGGAATTCCAGAACAATTAATTGTACTCATGCTGAATCTGTACATAAACCAAGAGGTAGCCTTTTGAACAGAACAAGGGTTGTTGTTACCACTGGATTTAAAATTGGAAATGGTGTGTGTCAGGATTGGATTCTTTCATCATACTCATTCTGCCGGTATACTAAGCAAACAGATAATCTGAGAATCAGAAGTACATGAAGAGGAATGTGGCAACAGAATTGGAGGATGACTCATTAGCAACTTGTAATATGCAAGTGATACAATCTCCTGGTGGAAAGTGAAGAGGACTTGAAGCACTTACTCTAGCCTTTAGTATGGATTTCTCCTTAACATAAAGGAAAAAGCAATTCTTACTGGACCAATAAGCAATATCATTATAAATGCATAAAAGATTGAACTGTGAAGAATTTCATTTTATTTGGATTCACAAACATTGCTAATAGAAGCAGCAGTCAATAAAGCAAATGGTGCATTGTGCATTGTACGGATCTCTGCAAAAGACCTCTTTAAAGCAAAGATGTCACCTTGAGAACTGAGGTGTGCCTCATCTAATCATGATATTTTCGATCATCTCACATGTACAGGAAAACTGGACAATGAATAAGAAAGACACAAGAAGAATTGATGCATTTGAATTATGGTGTTGGCAAATAATATTAACTAGATCATGAATTACCAGAAGAATGATGACATTTGTCTTAGAAGAAGTATCGTCAGAATATTCTTTAGAAGCCAGGATAGAGAGATTCGCCTCATGTACTTTGGACATGATATCAGGAGGGGCCAATCCCTAGAGAAGGACTTCATGCTTAGTAGAGAGTCAACTAAAAAAAGAAAGACCCTCAATGAGATGGATTGTTACCATGGCTGAAATATATCAGTGATCATGAGAATGGCCCAAGATTGGTCAGTGTTTTGTTCTGTTGTACATAGGATCACTATGCGTTGGAACCAACTCAGTGGTACCTGACAACAAGAACAACAGTCCATCCTCAGACCTACTGATTCAGAGTTTCCACTGGGTGAGACCCAGAAGATTCTGATAGACTCCAAAATTTAAGAATCACTAAGTACAAAACAGTTAAAATATACTTGACTGCTCAGACTCTTTTACACTCCTTTACTCCCACTGTTCTCAGACAGCCACTGTATCTTTATCCACGGTGCCTTCTTTCTTACCTCGCAGCACACCTTCTGAAACATCTCTGCAAAGATATTTCTTCCCCTTCAGCTATGTGAAATCTCTCCCTTTTTTAAGTTCCCATCATACTTAAATTTCAACTATTTTTAGGCATGTCATTCCTTTTATATGTACAAAACTTATAAGGCACACAACCGGATGTTGCATGCTAGTCTGAACTCTGAGAAGCCAAGAACTTAAGTGGCAGACACATAAATGAAGGAACATGTAGTCTCTAGGAAATAAAAACCTCAGTAATTAAAGTATTTGGCTATTACTTCTTCTTGATAGATGTCTGGTTGCCAAAAGTTGTACTTTTTTCTGTTATGAAGAGAATTTGGCTTAATGAAAGGGTAGTTTCTCTTTTAAAGATACAAACAACAATAACCCCAAACCAAGGCTGTTGATTATTCAGAGAGTTTATTTCCACTTTAGACCCCTGTTAGGAGTAACAGAATGCAGAGGTACTTACAGAGCAGTGAAGCAGTGATACAATGTATACAAAATATAGCATCCTGTACATGTGCCATTCCTAGACAAAGGACTATGCATCAATGAACCAATTGGAAAAGTGAATATGTCCCTACTGTTTTAGAATCCTTCCTTGGATGAGCTCTTCCTCTGATGAAGAATCCACAGGAAACAAGAGTTCCAGGGAAAAGGAGGAAAAGCAGTCCTGTGAAAGCCAAGGAGAAGCTTCCAGGTAGGCACTGAATTTTATGCATGGGGAAACTGAGGTCCAGAGTGGTAATGTCAAAGGCTATACAGCAAGTAGGGGCAGAGCTGAGACCACAACTCAGGATTCTTGGCTCGTTGCATTTCTTCACTGCCTTTCAAGATTGAATCTTAGCTTCCCTTGACTTTGGGCCCCTGGACATCTGCACTGGGTAGCTTTTCTGCAGGGCTCAGGCAGAATGCTGGACAGTGTGTCAGGATTCTGGTGACTCACAATGTCCTCAGCTCTCTTCCTGTCCAGAAGCATAGTGGGGCAAGTGTGGGCCTTCTCCATTGCCAAGCAATATGGCTGAGTCCCACATTTGGGCTGGGGTTTATGCAGTCTTTTTAGATAACACATTTCAAGGCAACAAGTTTGGTTCCTGCTTGTGTGAGACAGCAGGTGTTGGTTTCCAAGGTTGTCAGCTTGTATTTGAGAGTGACATATGGATTCAATTGATGTGTCTGAGTTGACTGGAGGAATGGAAGGGTTTCGGGGAGCCTCCACCACTAGCCCAAGCCTCCACAAATCTTCCTAGATTTCTCTTTGTCTTTTAAATTTTCTTTAATGGTCAACATAAGGGATATGTTGGTTTGGACTTCAAGAAGCCTTTGGGAGAGAAACCACAAGATGAAACTGTTCTAAGGCATTAAAGTAGGAAGATCCGGGATTCTGAGTGTCTGATTCCTGTCTCTCACTACCTGACCGATATTTTCTTAGACGAAGGACTAGACTTGATGTAGGCTGGAGAGCAGAGCCAGGAAATACATGGACACAGAGTTTAGAGCAACATGAAGAAACATTTTTCAGTTCAACAGAGGACCTAGTAATCAGGTCCCAGTCTCAGTTGCATTAGGAGTGATGAGGAGTGAGGAAAAGCCACTGAGATCAAGTGTGGCCTGGAGAGGAGTGCTAGAGCTGGTCCAGAGGTCAGCAGGTCGAAGCCCACCAGACCAGGAGAGGAAAGGGACTTGCCCAGGGTCGTACACCTAGGCCTCTTGTCCAGAACCTGCCTACTATATCACACTGCTGCCTCTCAGGGAGGACCAAGCCCATGGGACCAGTTGTCTCATTCCCTTTGGTCTGGTGAGTAACATGGAGTGTGCTGTTGGGAATGTGGGTGCACCCTCACTTGGGGCTGGGTCTGGGGCAGGACCAGTAGGCCCTGTGAACAGAAGTTAACTCACCGCTCTACCTGGAGCTCCCCAAGACCCTGCTGGGAGCCCATCTGCTCCCATATCCAATTCACATAGTTGGAGACTTTGGTATAGACCCCATAGACTTGCTTGCTGCCACATTCTTCAGGTCCCCCCCAGGACACTAGACCTTGGGCCACCCAGCGCTGGGTTAAGTCATCGAGGATGACAAAGGCGCCTCCACTATCCCCAAGGCACGTGTCCTTGCCTCCCTCAAAGTAACCGGCACAGAACATGTTCTCTGTGACGCTGTAGTTGCCTGAGCGAGACTCATAACTCGTTTTGCATTCAGCATGTGACACTACAGGTAACTTGACGTACTGCAGGACATCTGACAAAGTCAGAGTGCCACTATTGATGATTTCATCCACTGTCACATTAGGATTGGAGATGCCCCACCCAGCCACCAAGCCCAGCATGTGAGGTGCTGGGCCCTCAGATTTGGGCCTTGGCAGGCAGACGGGAATGACGTGAGGTCCCAGAGGCACAGGGTCCCGCAGCTGCACCAGAGCAATGTCATTGTTGTAGCTCTGAATGTTGAAGTCTGGGTGGAGCACCACCTGGGCTGCTGAGCTATTGACAGCTCCCGATTTATCCCGCACATCATGAAGACCCAGGTAGACAGTGACGTGCTCCTTGGAGACTGGAGTCACAATCTTGTCCCTGCGTTGGGAGCGCAGCACGTGAGCTGCTGTGATGATCCAAGACTCAGAGAGCAGGGCTCCACTCCCAAACCACTTGTCATTTGGCACCCTGGAGGTGTCTTCCACCACTATCAGGGCGTGCCACGGGAAAAGGCCTGGCTCAGCATTCCGACCTCCGATGATTCTCTTGACAAGGTTTGGCATGGAGCGGGAGGTCTGACCGCATGCTGTAAGGAGAAGGAGGGGTGGGGAGGAGAGACAGAGACTGGTCAGGTCAGTCGTGGTAAAACAGCCACTATGGTAACTTCATATCTCACCCACTATAGATTATGCCACCATGGGATACTACCCTGCCTGAACCATATCAGTCTGGAGAGCTCTGTCTGGGATCATTTTTGGTGTAAATCTCTCTTAGATCAGTCTGACTCATCTATAACTGCACCATCTATGGACAAAACCATTTCATGTTTGGGCTATCTCCATCCTGAACCATCAGACCTAGAACATTTTGGCCTGGGCCATTATTAATCAGGCCTATCTTTAGTTGTGGTTACTTCTTCCCTTCCATTTCCAAGAAAGACATCTTGTATCCTAGGAGTATTCAATTTTGTAGGTACTTAGAAAACATAAAAACTGTAGATCATGGAATTTGAGAAATGGAAGGAACCTAAAAGACAATCTAATGGGTAATAGTAAACACTGAACTAGGAGCCAAGACCCATGATGCCTTGACCTGACGGTTCTTACTTATTTTTTATCTGACTCTGAGTGAGCCATTTTTCCCTCTCTGGATTTCAAAGTTTGATTCGTGAAATAAAGCAGTTGGTCAAGATGATCTCCAATGATCCTTCAAATTGCAAATTTCCTGAATTTTTACTTTGCATGACCCCATTGAGTGGCAGCTTGGACTCTAAGAAAGATCTTCTTCATGATAAATTAAAAATGACCTTCCCAAACATCCACCCATGGCCCTGGTTCTACTTTCTGAGGGCATTTAGAACAAGTCTACCTCCTTCTCTTCAAAAAAACGCACTTCTATTTCCTCATAGCTCAGCTTTGAACTTTAGAGCCTTTTTTTCATGCCCTTCTCATCTCCACTTATTAAAGTTGTCTGGTGGCTAAATGACTTCCCTAAGGTTACATGACTAGTAGGTTCTATTAAACACAAAGCAAAAAACTAAAAACAGTTGCCATGGAGTCCATTCTGACTCATGACAATGTCATGTTTGTCAGAGTAGAGCTGTGCTCTATAGGGTTTTCAGTGGCTGATCATTGAGGTAGATCAGTGGGGGTCCTTTGGGTGGACTTGAATCACCAAACTTTTAGTTAGTAGCCAAGCATGTTATCTCTTTGCACTATACAGTAGGACTCCAGTAGGTTAAACAATAGGAACTTAGCCACCTTCTAGGACCCGTGTCTTGTCCTGTGCTACCTCATACAATATAAAGGTCATGGTCATGGGCCCTCAAACATCTTTTCTGGCCTACTAAGGGAGTCATACCATGAATTGATGACCCTTAGTTACTGTGGGAATTAGACCCAGGATTTTGAAGGTTGGGGAAAGGTGGCATAATCTAAGAGCAATGATGCATGAGCCCTGCTCTGGGCCACCCATCATTGCACCCAGGAGCCCTGTAGTACCTTCAGGGGAAGAAGAAAATTCTGGGTAAACTTCATTTCACCGAGCTGCACCCCGAGCATGCACATGCACCACCAGCCTTCTGCAGTCAAATGCCTCTGACTCATGAGT
Organism: Chrysochloris asiatica; assembly: GCF_000296735.1. NCBI lineage: Eukaryota > Metazoa > Chordata > Mammalia > Afrosoricida > Chrysochloridae > Chrysochloris > Chrysochloris asiatica. The sequence goes on along the minus strand of NW_006408695.1, from coordinate 7,067,265 downwards.
GGATGATCTTCAATACCAGCACTCACTGGCTAAGAACAAGCTCACATGAACCCTTCCCAGGTAGGATACTTGGGTCTGGAAGGTCATCCTGGGGTGAGTGGAGGTCTCCTCCTGGTTGCAAATAGTCAGGCTACACTCCTGGGCCCTGGATGTTCTCAACAATTTTTTAAAGCCAAGGAGCACTTGAGTTTTCTTGGCAATTTTGGGAGGTCAGATTTTCAACCACCTACTAATGCCTTTCAGATGTTCTTTTTTCAGTGCTTCTTATGTGATCCTGGAGCTCCCTGTCATTTGCCTCTGGTAACATATGAGCTGGAGTTTGCTAAATCTGTTATGACCTTTCAGAGTTGAGAGTTGGCCTGACTTCCCAATACAAGGCAACATCTCAAGGAAGAATTGTGGTTGGTTTTGCATAACAACTCATTTAATGCTGAAAGACTGTCTTGGTGAGGAACACGCCTGTGGCTCCCGTCGATGGTCATGAAGAAGCCAATGCCGAATAGTGCCTTCCTTTAACCAGGGGCACACCCCAGATCACAGCATGTCACAGCTAGAGGAACCTTGGCAAACAGATAATTTATAGATGGAGAAATAGGCAAGTGATTTAATCAAAGTAATAGTGGCAGAGGCAGGGCTGGAACCTATTTATTTTGACTCTAGCCTTCATTTTTTGAACTAAGGTTCTTGATGTACTCTTTTGTCATTTTAAGAGGTTGGATGGTGCAACAAGCCTTTGGGAAAGCTCATTTAAATGGTGCAATCATTGTCTGCAGCCATTCTGACCCAATATTTCCTAGGACAAAAGAATCTTCTAGAAATGTTATAACTTTTCCCATGCGTAAGTCAGGTTTGGGATCTAGAGTACAAGGGGTACTGAGGGAGAGTCTTAGAACACAAATATGATATTCTAGGATTATGACTTCATAAGCATGGCATGGAGCATGTTTAGAGTCAAAGAATGACTCATTTATATTTAGAATGGGGTGCTCAGCATTGCTTGTATTGATATCAAAAGTATTGGGTTCACCTTCTTGCTCTGCCCCTAATTTGTTGGGGTAGCCTTGGACAAATCATGATAGCAATCTGATCCTTAGTTTTCACATCTTTAAAATAAAGGAATAAATAATATATGACCATTTGTATGTCAATTTGTCACACTGTGGTGGCTTGCATGTTGCTGTGATGCTGGAAGCTATGTCTGTCATTGGTATGTAAAATACCAGCAGGTTTTAGCAGAACTTCTAGACTAAGACAGACTGGGAAGGAGAGGCAGACGACTTCTCAATGTTGAGCCAATGAAAACTGTATGAATAGCACTGAAGCTGTCAGATATAGTGCCAGAAAATTAAAATGTTAAGAATAACAGCACAATATTTTCAGATATAGTGCCAGAAGATGACCACCTTTGGTTGGAAGGCACTAGAAAATAACTGGGGATGAGTTGTCTCCTCAGAATACAGTTCACCAAAATAACATGAATGGAGGAAAGCTTTTAGAACCTTCATTTGTTGATAAGTCACAACTCACCATTAAGAGAAACCGCTGCAAATATTTATTCGTAATTGGAACATGGAATGTATGAAGTATGAATCTAGGAAAACTGGAAGTTGTCCAAAAATGAAATGGAATACATAAAGATCAATATCCTAGGCATAAGTGAGCTGAAATAGACAGGTACTTGCCATCTTGGGTCAATCATATGATTTACTATGACAAGAATGAAAAATTGAAGAGAAATAATATTACATTCATCATCAAGAAGAACATTTCAAGATCTACCTTGAAGTATTTGTTGTCTGTGATAGGATAATATCCCTATGCTTATAAGGAAGAACAGTTAATACCACTATCATTCAAATTTATGTATCAAATACTAAAGCCAATGGTGATGAATTTGAAAAATTCTACCAATGTCTTTATATGAAATTAATCAAACATGCAATCAAGATGCATTGATAATTACTAGAGATTGGAAGGCAAAGGTTGGAAGCAAAAAAAGAAAGTTAGTAGGAAAATAATGACTTTGGTTATAGAAATAATGATGCAGGAGATTGCATGATAGAATTTCACAAGACCAATGACTTCTTGCAAATACCTTTTTTAAACAACATAAAAGGCAACTATACACATGGATCTCACCAGATGGAATGAAAAGAAATCAAATTGACTACATCTGTGGGAAGAGATGGCAGAAAAGTTCCATAATCCTCAACCAAAACAAGACTAGGGGCTGACTGTGGAACAGACTATCAATTGATCAAATGCAAGTTCAGGCTAAAGCTGAAGAAAATTAGGACAAGTCCACGAAAAGTTAAATATGACCTTCAATATGTTGTTGTTGTTGTTATTAAGTGCTGTCAAGTTGGTTCTATACAGATTCATAGCGACTCTGTGTAGGGTTTCCAAGGAGCAGCTGGTGAACTTGACCCACCCATATTGTGGTTCAAACTGACCTTGAGGTTGAGAGTTTATCCTATGGTGACTCCAACCTTCAATATATTCCACCACAATTTAGAGATCATCTCAAGAACAGATTTGGCACATTAGATATTAATGACTGAAGACCAGAAGGGTTGTGCGATGGCATCAAAAATATCTTACATGAAGAAAGCCAAAGGTCATTAAAAAGACAAGAAAGAAAGAAAACACCAAAATGGAAATCAGAAGAGACTCAGACACTTGCTCTTGAGTGTAGAGAAGCTAAAGTGAATGAAGAAATGAGGTGAAGAGCTGAACAGAAATTTTCAAAAGGCAGCTCAAGAAGAGAAAGTACAATAAAATGTGCAAAGACCTAGAGTTAGAAAACCAAAAGGGAAGAATACACTCATAATTTCTTAAGCTAAAAGAACTGAAGAAAAAAATTCAAGCCTTGATTTTAAATATAGAAGGATTCTATGAGCAAAATATTGAATGATGCAAAAAGCATAAAAAGAAGCTGGAAGGAATACACAGAGTTATTGTACCAAAAAGAAATGATCGCTGTTCAACCATTTCAAGAGGTATCATATGATCAAGAACCAATATTACTGAAAGAAACAATCCAAGCATTATTGAAGCCATTGGCAAAGAACAAGACTCTAGAAACTGATGGAATACAAATTGAAATCTTTCAGCAAACTGATGCAGCACTGGAGACACTCAGTCAGAAATTTGGAAAGACAGCTACCTAGCCAACCTATTGGAAGAGATGGATATTTGTGCCCATTCCAAAGAGAGGTGAATGTGGAAATCATTGAACAATATCATCAATATTACATGCAATTTATATTTTGCTAAAGATAATACAAAAACACTGCAACCATACATTGACAGAGAACTTCCAAAGGTTCAATCCTGATTAAGAAGAGGATGTGGAATGAGGAGTATCATTGCTGACATCAGACTGATCTTGGCTGAAAGCAAAGAGTGCCAGTATGATGTTTACCTGTTCTTACTGGCTACATAAAGGCTTTTGATTGTGTGGATCATGATAAGCTAAGGACTACATTGGGGAGAACGAATATTCCGGAACACTTAATTATGCTCATGAGGAACCTGTACATAGACCAAGAGGCAGTTGTTTGAACAGAATAAGGAAACACCAAATGGTTAAATATTAGGAAAGTTGTGTGCCAGTTTGTGTTTTTTCACCATACTTAATTCAATCTGTATCCTGAGCACAAATACCATGAAGCTGGATTATATGAAGATGAACATGGCATCAGGATTGGAGGAAGACTCATTAACAACCTGTGATATGCAAATGATACAACCTTGCTTGCTGAAAGAGACAAGGACTTGAAATACTGATGAATATCAAAGGCCACAGCCTTCAGTATGAGTTGCACCTCAATGTAAAGAAAACACAAATCCTCACCACTAGACCAATAAAAAATATCAACATAAGTGGAGAAAAGACTGAAGTTGTCAAAGACTTTAGTTCAGATCTACCATCAACAATCAGGGAAGCATCAGTTAAGAAATCAAATGATACATTTGGCAAATCTGCTGCACAAGTCCTCTTTAAAGTGTTCAAAAGCAAAGATATCAGTTTGAGGATAAGGTGTATCTCACCCAAGTCATTGTATTTTCAATAACCTCATATGCATGTGAAAGTTGGACAGTGAATAAGGAAGACTACAGAAGAATTGATGCATTTGAGTTATGGAGTT
>NW_006408695.1:7060012-7062929 GCF_000296735.1 Chrysochloris asiatica | reverse complement strand
GAGAAAAAGAGAAAGACCCCCAACTGGATGGATTTTCACAATGGCAGCAACAAATGGCTTAAGTGTGGCAACGACTTTGAGGTTAGTGCAGGACTGGGTAGTGTTTCGTTTTGTTGTTCATAAGGTCGCCATGAGTCAGTACCAGCTTGATAGCACCTAACAACAACTACAACAACAGACATATGTTTTTGCCAGACTTATTCCAGTTTGCCACAATTCCTGATTCCTCATTTTTCTCTGAAGTGTGAGCTTGCTTCTGTGTAAGCCTAGTTGAGATGAGAGATCAGAAAGATGTGAATGGGATGACTTTTTCCAAGCTCCACCTACTGATGAGTTCCTTCTTAGGCATAAAGGCATTGTATATAAATGTATCCCATTAGTGTCTAACCTGGACTCCTGGACAATCAGGTATAATTATCACTTGCCTTTCAATCAACCCTGACTCATGGCAACCACGTGTGTGTTACAGTAGGACTATGCTCCATAGGGTTTTCCATGGCTAATTTTTCAGAAGTAGACTGGCAGGCCTTTCTTTTGATGTGCCTTTGGATAGACTTGAGCCTTTTGGTTAGGAGTTGAGCATGTTAACTATTAGCACCACATAAGTTATTTCTTCCCTAGCTGGATCCTACAACACTTGGGAGGGTCAAAAACTTATTCCTAAATCCTAATAACCATGAATGGTTCACAACTCCATAGTCTTTCATATTAACGGCCAATCTCATGATTAAAAGTGTTCTGAGTGAAACTGTTAAAATGTGCCCTCAAAATAACACATTTTATTTGATATTTCCGCTTACCCAGGACTCTTAATTCAGTAAAATACAAATGTCACCCAGTGTTTAGCCATTCTGCAAAGTTCTGGCTGTTCATGCAAAGGTGCAGGAAGCACACTGAGTTGTCTGTGATCCTCAGTGCTATCTTGAATGGTTGTATCTTTCAATCACTGCTTTTCTTGTTTGTGTAAAGTACCGTGTTGTGAATATTAGATTTATTTTTCCTAGGTTATTTGTTTAACTCTATTATATGCCTTTTGAGGCTATCCCTTCTAATGGGTAGATGAGAATCTACGTATGCATTATGATTACAGTGTAAATCACCCATACTGTTACAGCTAAAGCAGACTTCCACAAAATCTCCCCAGAGTTTGTTTGTGCAGTGACACTTCCTATTACCACAAATTTCCCCTTCTATTTTAAAGTGGGGCCAGTAAGTGAGTCCAGAGAAGGTGACAATCAGAAAGACTCCAACATATTTTGGAAAGAACTTCTTACTCTATCCTGCCATTTGTGTTACATTATTTACCTCCCCTATAGCATGGTACCAACACTCATCTGTCAGTTTGTCGTACTGTGGTGGCTTGTGAGTTGCTGTGAGTCTGAAAGCTATGCTATTGGTATTTTAAATACCAGCAAGTTTACCCATGGAGGACAGGTTTCAGATGAGCTTCCAGATGAAGACAGACTAGGAATGAGGTGTGCAAACTACTTCCGAATATTTAGTCACTGAAAACCTTATGAATATCAGAGAAATGCTGTTAGATAAAATATAGTGCTGGAAAATGAGACCCTCAGGTTGCAAGGCACTCAAAATGTGACTGGAGAAGAGCTGCCTCCTCAAAGTAGAGTTAATGGTGATGACACGAATGGAGTAAAGCCTGTGGGACAAAAGCCTGAGGGACCTGCATTTGCTGATGGGGCACAACTCAAAATGAAGAGAAACAGCTATAAACATCGATTGAAAGTTGGAACATGGAATGTACGAAGTCTGAAATTGGGAAAATTGGAAGTTGTCAAAAATGAAATGGAATGCATAGACATCAATATCTTAGGCATTAGTGAGCTGAAATGGACTGGTATTGGCCGTTTTGAATCTGACAACCGCATGGTTTACTATGCCGGGAATGACAAATTGAAGAGGAATGGTGTTTCATTCATTGTCAAAAAGAACACATCCAGATCAGTCATGAGGTACAACGCTGTCTGTGATAGGATAATACCCATGCACCAAAAGGGAAGCCCAGTTAGTACCACTATTATTCAAATTTACGCACCAACCACTAAATCCATTGAGGATGAAATAGAAGAATTCTACCAATTTCTTCAATCTGAAATTGATCAAACATGCAATCAAGATGTATTGATCATTACTGGTGATTGGAATGCAAAGGTTGGGAGCAAAGAGGAAGGATCAGTAGTTGGAAAATATGGCCTTGGTGATAGAAATGATGCTGGAGATCGCATGATAGAATTCTGCAAAATCAATTATTTGTTCATTTCAAATACCTTCTTTAGACAGTATAAGAGATGGCTATACACATGGACCTCACCAGATGCAATACATAGAAATCAAATTGACTACATCTGTGGAAAGAGACAATGTAAAAGTTTCATATCATCTGTCAAAAGAAGGCCAGGGGCAGACTATGGAACAGAACATCAATTGCTCATATGCAAATTCAAACTGAAACTGAAGAAAATGAAAACAAGGCCATGAGAGCCAAAATATGACCTTGAATATATCACACCTGAATTTAGAGATCATCTGTAGAGCAGATTTGATACATTAAACACTAAAGACCGAAGACCAGAAGATTTGTGGGATGACATCAAGAATATCATACATGAAGAAAGCAAAGTCATTAAGAAGACAAGAAAGAAGGAAAAGGTCAAAATGGATGTCAGAAGAGACACTGAAACTTGCTCTCCAGTATAGAGATGCTAAAGCAAGAAATGAGTAGGTACAAAAGCTGAATAGAGAAATTAAAAGATCAGTTTGAAAAGATAAAGCTAAATATTACAACAAAATGTGCAAAGATCTGTAGTCAGAAAACCAAAAAGGAAGAACATGCTGGAGGAACTGAAGAAAAAATTCAAGCCTCGACTTTCATTACTGAAAGGTTCTCTGGGCAAATTAT
>NW_006408695.1:7027278-7059497 GCF_000296735.1 Chrysochloris asiatica | reverse complement strand
ATATCATTGCTAATGTCCAATGGGTCTTGGCTGAAAGCAGAGAATATCAGAAAGATGTTTACCTGTGCTTTATTGACTATGTAAAAGCTTTTGATTGTGTGGATCATGACATGCTATGGACAACATTGCGAAGTAGGAGTATTCCAGAACATTTAATTGTGCTCATGAGGAATCTGTACATGGACCAAGAGGCAGTTGTTCGAAGAGAACATGGGAACACTGAATAGTTTAAAATTCAGAAAGGTGTGCAACAGGGGTATACTCTTTCACCATACTTATTCAACCTGTATGCTGAGCAAATAATTCAAGAAGCTGGATTATATGAATAAAAACGTGGCATCAGGATTGGAGGAAGACTCATTAACAACCTGTGATATGCCGATGATACCTTGCTTGCTGAAAGTGAAGAGGACCTAAAATATTTACTGATGAAGATAAAAGAGCATAGCCTTCAATATGGATTCCACCTCAATGTAAAGAAAACCCAAATCCTTACCCCTGGACCAATAAACAACATTCTCATCAATGGAGAAAAGATTGATGTTGTCAAGGACTTCATTCTTCTTGGATCAACTATCAACACTCAATGGAAGCAGCAGTCAAGAGATCAAACGACGTATTTCATTAGGCAAATCTGATGCACAAGACCCTTTTAAAGTGTTGAAGAGCAAAGATGTCAGATTGAGGACTAAGGTGCACCTGGCCCAAACCATGTTATTTTCAATAACCTCATACGCATGAGAAAGCTAGACAGTGAATAAGGAAGACCGTAGATGAATTGATGTGTTTGAGTTATGGTGTTGGAGGAGAATATTGAAAGTGCCATGGACTGCTAAAAACCAACAAATCTGTGTTGGAAGAAGTGCAGTCAGAATGCTTCTTGGAGGCCAGGATGGCCAAACTTCATCTCTCATACTTTGGACATATGGTCAGGAGGGACAAGTCACTGGAGAAGAGTGTCATGTTTGGTAAAGTGAAGGGTCAGAGATAAAGAGGAAGACCCCCCAGTGAGATGGATTGGCCAAGTGGCAGCATCAATGGACTCAAGCATGGTAACAATAGTGAGGTTGGCCCAGGATCGGGCAGTGTTTCATTCTTCTGTGCATAAGGTCACTATGAGTTGTTATCGACTCGATGGTACTTAACAATAACAACAACATAGCATGGTGAGTGCTTGAGGACAGGATGCCCACTTTCTGGGTTTTCCTGGCATACAATAGGCACACAGGCAAACTGAGTTGGATGAACAACTTGGTGAGAAGGGAGCAGAACTAGCAAGAAAGTAGTCAGGACTCTCTTGGGTTTGGTAGAACAGGCTGGTTAGTTGAAAAAGTCTGAGGCTAGGCTTCTCTGGACCTTTGACTCTCCAAATACATATCTCAAAAGAAAACAACCAAAGCTGCATTCCCCCATTCCTTCCTTCTACCAGATAAAAAGCCAGAGAATCCTGGGGCCTAAGGCCTCCAATGGGAGACTTTGACACAAGGAACTTCGAGGGTGAGGTACCTGGCAGGCAGGTGGGCAACTTTCTCCCCAGTATTCTGTTCATCCAGATGCCTTCGGCAGAACAGGTATATATGCCTGGAAGAGTGAAAAAAAAAAAAAATGGGAAAAGAGAAAATGTTGATTTATAGTACATGGGAAAATAAATCTGAGCTGTAATTCCTCTGTTGTGGATCAGAACAACATTCCAAATGGTCTCTCCAAGCCAGTCCTCTGCCCACTGCAACCATCTGTCTTCCTAAAATGGAAATCTGAGCACGTCCTCCTATGCTAAAGCCTCCAATGACTCCACCTTGCCATTATAAATAAATAGGAAACTCTATATCATGGTGCTCAAGGCTCTGCAAACAGTACTGCCCATGGGAGGACTGCCCCCTCTCTTTCACACACTGTCCAGATCCTGGTAGGCACCCCGAAGTGTATGGCCACCCAAGCCTCTATGCTGCAGATGTTCTTCCCGACTTTCTCCAATTAACAATCTTTTTGAAAGTCCAGGTCTGTGTCTGTTGATTCATTCATTTCATAAAAGCTCTGTGCGCTCTATTTTAGTCCACTTTTTGATAAGGGATGGAGTGGAGGTCTAGAGAAATCAGGAGAATTTTGTTAACGATGTGATGCTGTATGATAAGCACTAGACCACAAGGTCGCTTGAACCAAAAGGTCAGTGGTTCAAATTCACCAGCCGCTCTTCGGAAGCCTTATACAGGATTGCTGTGAGTCCGAACCGACTTGACGATACTTAACAACAACAAACAATATGGTGGAGGCAGAATTAACGGGCCCTCTCATTTCTCTCAGAGTTTCTTTTTGGCTGTGAGTTGAATGAGTGACTGAGTGAAACAGTGGTAAGAGTTGGGGGGTTTGGGTACCATGTGGCTTAGCTCTTGGGGGTGTGGGCCTGAGGTGGGGAGAGGTGGAACATGTGCTTCTTCAAATGTTTTCTCCTCCTAATTCATCCCAAACCTCTACTGAAGTCAGTAGACTGGCTGTTATTGGCCCTTTGCTCTCTGACCCTTGTGCTGTTCCCCTGCTCCTGGGGCAGTCAAGGGTCTCCTTACCAGATGGCATGGATGAGGCTAGATGGGGACAGATGCAGCTGTTCTGGAGTCTGGGTCAAGGTATTGGCTGGTGAATCTGTGTCTCACTTTCCCCATACCATGACTCACCTGTGATATTTTGGGCCATCTTGTAATGAGGCTTCTGGCAGGAATATCTAATCTCAGATTTGTATGTGGTGAGGTTGTTTCTGGTAGAGAAGGTGACTAGTCCATGTTCCAGCTCTGCTGGGGCCCTGCAGTCTGCAACTGAGAGAGAAGAAGAATGTGATCCTCTAATATACTCTTCACTCTGTCTTGGGACCATCTATCTGGTGGGTCTGTTTCACATGGATGTGCAGTACACAACCCGTGCAGCCACCTGTGGCCCTGCTTTTGGGGACTTGTCTCATTTATTCTGGTGTTACTTGTGTGGTCTACTCACCTGACCTGATGTCAAGTCCAGGGCAGGAGCAGGTCTGCTGAGATTTAAGAAGACCTCAGTCTCTTCCCCACCACAGCCACTTTAGACTTCAGGGCAGTCATCTCAGCCTCTTCTCCCCAACCATGAAGCCCATGGCTCAGTGGGAAAATTCCGGCTGACAAGGACCAAAGACTCTTCATTTCTTCCCGACCCAACCACATGGTGAGTAAGTGGTTAATGTGCTCACATGGGAGCTTGGCACAAAAGCAAAACAAAACAAAAACAAACAAGCAGAAACCCCAGCTCCTGCATGATCATGTACCCTTCCTGTGTCTGCTTTCTGCAGGAAGCTCCCTTGGCCACAGAAGGCATGGGGTGGGGCTGGGGTGGACCATCTTCTGTTCTTCACCTGCTCAGGTTCTCCACTTGGTGACTGGATGTTTGGACTGGTTGTAGCCCCAGTGTAAGACAAAGCCAAAGATGCTTAATCCTCAGAGGTGGTTTTAGGAGGAGTTCATCAGCCCTCTACTGAGTCAGTCAGAGGCTGAGCAACCAGTTTGCTACTGGTGCCGTAGACACCTCCTTTGGAGATAGCATTCATTTTTCAGAAAACTCCAATCTTAGATATAACTGCCTATGGCAGAGTCAAAGAATCATAGAGAAAGCCCAGAATTTCGCAGTTGGAAAAACACAAAGGCAGGCAACCTAGAAGATCCCCTTTAGTTTACAGATGAGCCCAGAAAGGAGACTGACGGGCCCAAGGCCACACAGCAAGTCACTGTCAGACTGACAACTAGAACTCGGTTTCCTTGACCTGTCTCAGTGCTCTTTAACCTAACTGATATTTCTTAAAGATCTGTTTTCTAGTGAAACTGGCCAATACTCGCTACAATTATGGAATTGCCTTGTGGTTCTGTGAGTCTGGTACAGGCTGTTGAAATTGCCAATATTTGAAATGAAGGAGCCCTGGAGGTGCATTGGTTAAGAGCTCAGGTGCTAGCTGAAATGTTGGTACTTTAAAACCAGCGAGATATAGGACAGTCTGCTTCCATAAAGATTACAGCCTTGGAAACTCTGCAGGCAGTTCGCCTCCATCTGGTAGCATTGTTATGAGTCAGAACTGATTACATGGCAATAGGTTTGGTTTTTATTTTAAGCATTTTTTTTTTTTTTTTTTTTGGTATATTCAACATTAGCTGCTGATCTGATCATTTCAGAGGACTACATTCCAAAGCCCATTAAAAATTCCAGAGTTTCTCCTTCTTCTTCTCATCTTGTGAAGCAGAGAGGGGATAATGTATCCCAAAGATGTTATTCATACATTTATAACCCAAGTTCATCTTTGTGATGAAATAGAGTTTGCCTTACTTAAAATATAGACGTTTCTCAGTCCCTTCCAAGTGGATGAAAAAGGATGGGAGTAACTTCGACCCACAAAGAAGATACAAAGCCAAGGAAATTGGTTAGTGTTTTGTCCTCCATTCTCTCTGAAAAAAATGACTATCTTTTCTTTTGATTGCTCAGAAATAAAGACACACTTATACTCTGTAAGGTGAGGGTCAACACTAGAATAATAATAGGTGATAACATCTATTATTTAAGACTGTGAACATTTCATATTTACTTTCCTACTGATGTTCATAGTAGATTTTTCTTCTTTTAGGAAAGGCTACATATTGATACCAAGATATGGCTATTACTCCTGGCAGGACTGTCTCTTGTTTTCCTTAAATTTGGCTCACTAGTTCATTGGTACAAAGCAGGGGTGGGAAACCTTTTTACTGCCAAAATTTATAACATCATTGACAGGCCATACACAAAGTTATCAACTTAAAAATTAGCCTCCGTATTTGATCAGTTAACTTACCCCTAATGTGATGACTCCTGGTGTGGCTCTTTAGGATCAGCATGAGACTGTGAACCACAAGGTCAGCAGTTCAAAACCACTAGCTGCTCCTTGGAAACCCTATACAGGATTGGTTGCTCTGAGCCAGAACCGACTCGATGGCACTTACAACAACAACAACAATGTAATGATTAGAATTGCGGTTATCTTGGTAGGGCCAGATAATGATTTCTCAGGCCTTCAATGACTTGTAGGCCAGATATTCCCACTCCTGGTCTAAAGTATCCTGTAAAGCTTACTACCTAATTCCTAGTGCAGAAATCCCAGGGTTGGTCTTAGACTTATCTAGATGGTTAGGATACTGAGAGTCTGTTACATCCCCCACACTGGCCAGGAGTTGTTTTCTGGGTAGAGCATCTTTGTAGGCACTCTAGAGAAGTAAGTTTACCCACTGAAGAGCTGGTCCTACAATCAGAAAAACACCTAACAAAACCAGTTGATGTCAAACTGATTCTGACTCATGGTAACCCATGTGTTCCAAAGTAGAACTCTGACCCATAGGATTTTCAATGACTATGACCTTTTGGAAATAGATTACCAATGGCTGTTTGTTTGGAGGCATCTCTGGGTGGATTTGACCACCAACTTTTTGGTTGTAGAGAAGGTATGAAAAGTAATGGAGAAGTAATATTGAGTGAGGAAGGAGTGTACTTTCTTCCCAGGTCTCTAGTGGCCTACAGAGACAGGATTATCTGAGACTTGGAGACCATTTCCCTTTCTATAAATACTCATTCCAAGATACATATTCAGATTCTGTCTCCTCAGTTTATCTTCTTTACTTCAGAAAGGGCTCCATCCTTCTCTTTAATGTTTCTTGTAGTCACTTCCACATTGTGAAATCAAAATTTCCCTCCCTTTCCCATTTCCATGGCCTCCCTTTCTCATTACTGTCTGGGATGGGACACTCCTGCCCCTCTGTCATCTCTTGCTGCTATGTTTTTTCCTTCAGCCACACCCTTCTTGACCTGAGCAGTGCTTTCTCTCTATTTGAGACGTCCCTAGAGAAAGCTGCACACTCATCCCAGCTTCCTTCCCAGTCTCATTTCTACCCCTTCCCTTGGTGCAACTATGATCTAGCACCAACAGACCCCACATTGTCCTGCATTCCCCTTCCAGGCCATGACTTATGCTACCAACAACACCTAATGTGTCTCTGCTACAGCCACTCTGGAGGCCTGGTTCAAACATTTCTTCTCAACAGTCTGTTCTAATTCATCTGATTGGAGAGGGCTGCTTCCACGCTCTCATCCAGAGTTCTCCATTCACCCCTCTCGATGGCATGCATCTTACATTATATGTTGTAATGATTTAGGTCCATATCAAATCTGCTCTAAATTATGAATTCCTTTCCTCCATCTGGTACAAATGTCTGTTCTACTTTGTGGGCTTAAGAATATTTGACAGACAGTCATCTTCAGGAATTGTCCCATCTTCACACTTAGTGACAACTCTGACCTAAGAGGCACCTCAGTCCCTGAACTCACTTATTATCCAGTTTTGTAGGATTCTGCTATTAAGTGGACATTTAATCACCAAAAGAGATTAGGCAGTTACAGTAGAGTACAGGGCTCCTCTGGTAGTGTGTCTTGATTTTGTTCAGACTGAAGCAGAGAATCCTGGCATGCACAACCCTTTCTTTGTTGATTTTTTATGACCCAGAGATGTCTTGTGGCAGCATAGCTGAGAACCACTGCTCTCGAGTGTGATACCTAGTTAAAAAATTTTTTTAATTTGTAAATTTTAAGAAATGAATAATTAGGGACCCATGGAAGAAAGAATCTTTGATGATTGAATTTCAGTCCCTGTGTTAGGTGTGGATAGAAGGGATACTTGATACTTTTGAGTATAAGAAGATATCCAAGTTCTCCCAACATTTATGCCCTTTGAGTTATTATTAATTTCATCTACTCATGGTTGTTAGGAAAGAAAAAGTAGAAACCTTAAGATTCATAAAGTCACTGTCATTCTGGCCCATTTAACCTGAAAGTGTGGAGTGGATTAGAAACCAGGGTCCATTTTGCCCTTATCAGTCAAAGGCCACATGATTGTATATTAAATCACAAGTGTCTCTAGGATCAAATGACATTTGTCCTTTCAGAAGAGTACTATCCACCCAGAAGTACTTTTAAAAAAATCCCCCATTAACTTTTCATTATTTTCCAGAGTGATGTTTGAATGATGGGTAGACCCTCAAGTGAGAATTTGCTCTCACACACACAGCAGCTTCATTTGCTTGAGACCATGTTGCCTTGTTGAGCATCCATTCTAATCCGTAGTGATGTGGGAAATGGAGTGTTTGTGGAATGGGGGGTTGGGTAGGGATGCTCTGGGACCCTGGAGGCTCTCTGAGTGATCCATTCTTGGATATCTGCTCTGTGTGGGGTCCCATCATTCACTCTGTCACTTGCTCTGACTCGAGTTCTCTCTCCAAATCGTTTTCGGTTCCTGTCACTGTGGTGAAGACCAAAGAGGGATCAGATTGGTATAGAGGAAGAAAGAAGAGTCAGAGAGACAGAAGAGAGAGAAGAGAAAAAAGAGTATGAGAAAAATTAGTAAGCAAAGCAGAAACAGTTCATGCAGGAAATACAGAAACCACTCCACCAGAATTGATTAAGACTGCACAGGGTAGGCGTAGCCAGTTGGAAGGACAGCTTGGGAATATGGAATTTGTATCCCATTCTGAGAATTTGCCAAGTCATGGTGGTGGTGGTGATGTGCCATGGAGTCGGTTCCGACTCATAGTGACCCTGTACAGGGTTTCTGAGACGGTAAGTCTTTACAGGAGCAGAAAGCCTCATCTCTCTCCTGCGGAACAGCTGGTAGTTTCGAACTGCTGACCTTGAGGTTCACAGCTCGATTTGTAATCACTACACTACCAGAGTCATACATCCTGGTTTATGAAGATTATACAATTCTGCCTGAAGAGGGAGCTTTGCATTCATCTGGTCCAAACCCTCATTTAACAGATAGCTTTCAGAGCTTTGCTGTGGAACTGTAGAATAAACACTGGACTGCTAACTGCGATGTCAGTGGTTCAAAACCACTAGCCACTCCTTGAAAACCCTATACAGGGTCTCTATGAGTCAGAACTGATTTGACGGTACTTTAACACCAACAGCTTTCAGAGTGGGCCAGGACTTGTCCAGTGTTGCCACAGTAAGGTGAAGGCCAGGGAAGGAACTCACATTTCCGCTTCCCACTCCAGTGCATTTTTCTTTACCTTATACTGTGCACTTCTTGTCTAGTCCCAACTCCCTGGGTACACTCAACTTCTCAGTCTTCTTTGTTTTATACTTTTGCCAGAGCCTAGAACATTGCGTGGCACAGAGAGAGGCTCATTAAATACCTACTGAGGGAAGGAACAATGATGCTGGGTATGCCTGAATGGGGATTCTAATAGTTTTATTCCAGACTAAGTATAAGAACCAGGTCTTATTAAGAAGGATCATATAGCTCTTTTAATTTTTTAAATCAGAATATTGGGGCTTTTTTTTTTGTATACTAACATCAGACACATAAGATAGTACCAAAGATATGGTAATGCTTTCCTCTATAAACTAATCTATCACATTAAAATGTGAGTACATTTTTATCTGGGAGAAATTTGTTATTATTACTAAAAACAAAGTTTCCTATCTTCCTCTGGTAGCGTAGTGGATTATGAGCTGAGCTTTTAATCAAAAGCTCAGCAGTTTGAATCTATCAGCTGCTCTGCCAGAGAAAGTGAGTCTTTCTGCTCCCATAAAGATTTACAGCCTCGGAAACCCTCAGAAACAGGGTCGCTAGGAGTCAGAACCAACTCCATGGCACACAACCACCAACTATCTTCCAAAGATGTGAATGAGATAAAGCAAAAACTATTCCTAGTGAATGGGGGTGGTGGTGGTGGTATAGGGGGCATTGTGCTCCACAGGGATGTTATGTAGTTAATTCTCAACAAAATCTTGAAGGCAGAAAACACACTGAGTAAATTGCAGAGGCATCCAACTGGCAGAGTCAGGATTTGAATCCAAAACTTCCTGTCTCCAAAGTCACATTCTGTCCTATGCATGCCGTATCCTCATTTCCTTTCATTTTCCAAATGGCTCCTTGTTTTACTTTGCAAAGTACTTTGCTTAGAACTAATTCACAGCACTACTATCTAGCCATGGATTGAATGATGTGGATGTTCTGCTGACTCTGAAATTCCTTGATGTTTGGGATCTTGTCTTTTCCATCTGACTTCCCTATAGAACTCTGAGCAGGTATCCCATAAATGGTTATGGAAACTTTTTATTGAAGGCAAACAAAACCCTCCTTTTCCCACACTGGGCCTCAACTCCAGCCTCATCATCACATTAAAAAAAAAAAAAATTAAGAACATGTGCTTTTAAATTTGCCTCAAGTTCCTGATAGAGTTCTTGAGTAGTTGAGGTTGAGCTCTCTCCTTACTGAATCAGAACCAGAAAAGAAAGAGAAGGAGGACACCACTCCAAAGTTTACAAAAAGAGTCATGGGATTACCATTCCTAATTTCTGTTTCCTCACCATTGCATTCTAAAGCAAACTCTTCTCCCTTATCCCTCCTCTCTCTCCCTCACTTCTTCTCTTCTTCCTTTCCTTCTTTCCCCCTTTCTCTGCCTCCCTTTCTTTTTTCCCTAGGTTTTTCTGTTACCATGCTTTTTCTTAGCCTTGTTTCTATAGATTGTTGTTGGTAAGTGCCATCGAGTCAGTTCCAACTTATAGCAACCCTGTATAGGGTTTCTGAGAAGTGACTGGTGGGTTTGAACCACCAACTTTGTGGTTAGAAGCCCAGTGCCTATCTTATAGCACCACACCTGAATTTCTTCTATAGATCAGTTTTCTAAAATTGGGGTCCTTACCACAATGGAGTAAATCTTTCATTGAAGTCATCTGGGTAGGTGTAGGGGGCCAGAAATTTATATTTTTATAAATTTATATGGACCATGTAGACATATAGGAACTCTGGTGGTGCTGTAGGATAAGCACTGCATAGCTAACCACAGTCAAGAGTTCAAACCCACCAACTGCTCCATAGGAAAACACAATAAGGCTGACTGCTCCCATGAAGATTTACAGCTTCTGAAACAATATAAGATCGCTGTGACTCAGAATTTCAGAATTGACTTGGTGGCAGTGGGTTTTTTGTGTGAACGTAAAGACAGTTTGTATGGACTATAATATTATAAAATCACTGGCATATATTATAAAATATTAGAACTAGTTCTAACCCTTTATTTTATAGTTGAGGTGAAGAACTTTGGTCATGTCACAGAGAAGGCTAGGGACAGAGTTGAGACAAGAACTCTGGGTCCCAGGATCCAGTGCAAAGCTGTGTCCTCTGCTTCACAAAGGTACATGGTAGTGACCCCACATCCCATCTGGCCCCGGGTTAAATCAAGAGCTGTCTCAGAAAGTTTTAGTGGATGTGACTGGTGGTTATGTAGACACTGACCACATCACTCAGGTCTGGGCACCAGTGGCAAACTGGTTTCCTGAACTAGCAATTTCTGGAGGTAGTTTCAAGCAGATCAACATGGTATTCCCTGGGCAAATTTGGCAACCTGTCTTCAAAAAAAAAACACAACAACTGAAAAACCCAAACCCACTGCCTTCAAGCCAACTGTGACTCATAGTAAGATCGTATGTAAGGTTTCTGGAACTATAAATCTTTACAGCAGCTAAAAGTGTCATCTTTCTCCTGCAGAAAGGCTGATGGATTCAAACTTATGACCTGCCTTACAGTTAGTAGCCCAACGTGTAACCCATTACACCATCAGCAGTCCTTAACCTGTCTTTGTTGTTGTTGTTAAATGCCATGGAGTTGGTTCTGACTCATAGCAACTGGAGTCCTGGTATGACACTGTAGGATGAGCACTGGACTGCAAGGTCCATTTGAACTGCAAGGTTGGCTGTTCAAACTTACCAGCTACTCCATGGAAACCCTATACTGAGTTGCTACGAGTTGGAACTGACTGGATGGCATTTAACAATAGCATAGGGTTTCCAGGTGGCAGCTGCTGAGACTGAACTTCCAACCTTGCGGTTAGCAATCCTGTGTTTATCCTACAGTACCACACTTTTGCTGTTGTTAAGTGCTGTTGAACTGATTCCAACTCATAGCAACCCTGTCCAGGGTTTCCAAAGAGTGGCTGGTGAATTTGAACCACCAACCTTATGGTTCAAATCCACCTTGTGGTCCAGTGCTTTAACCCACAGTGCCACACCAGGGCTCCATGCCACACTTTTTGTTGTTTTTAGGCATAGGTAAAATTAGTAATTCTGAAGTAAGCTGTGGGCCACAAGAAGTTTTGTTTGGAATCCTAATGTTTTATTACTGAAAGGGGTTTTAGGAGCTATTTTGGTATGACCCTTCATGCATCTGTTGCAGTCCTGTCCCTGAAATTTGGGACACATCATTAACTCTGTGAAAGAAAAAGGATGCTTTCTGCTCCTGTAAAGATTTACAGCCTCAGAAACCCTATACAGAGTCATGATTAGTTGTAACTGACTCACTGGCACATAACAACAACAGCAATATGGGAAAGCTAGGGAACACTGTGCTGGGGCTACAAAAACTTCTGGTGCCCATCCAGAGTGGGCATCTTAGGGTGGTCTGGTCAAGTTCTCATCCTTGCTTGGTTTCTGGTCAGATCCCACTATTACAGATCAACTCATTATCCTTTATAATTAACCTATTTTATGTTCTTACGTTTACAGGTGGGAATGTTGCTACTCCACAACCCATCCTTCAGACACTCGATCTGGAATGTGTCCATCTCCGCATTGTCCTAGGAAAAAACATGAAGACGTTGTGAGAAGAAGGAAATGGATATGGGGTCAGGCAGTTGTTTCCCAGCTCAAACTGTAAAACTAGCTGTCCTTAACTAGGTTTGTCCAACCCTGGGCCTTTAAGCTGAAGCTTGAAGATAAGAGAAAAATAGATGCTGAATTCGCCTTCACCTCTCACACTCTAAAGAGAGGGAGCTGCTCTGTACAAGAATTGGACAATTGTTTCTGGAGGAAAACCTGAACTCTTTCATTTTTCAGAGCAGTTGAGGGAGAATCAGTATCACCTAAAGCACCTGTTAAAACAAACCCTCAGATGTCTGATTAAGCAGGTTTGGTGTGAGGTTCAAGGATTTGCATTTCTGGCAAGTTCCTAATGACACAGACACTGTGATCTAAGGATTTCACTTTGAAAACCGTTACTTAGAGCAGAGAGGTCCTCTAGCTTTTCTATCTTACCATTGGACTCACCAGGGGAACACAAAAGAAAAACCAATAACCGGTTACCAGCCCCAGAGATTTTGCTTTAATTGATCTGCGATGAGACATGAGAGATTTTCATTTTTATTTTAAAGTTAACCAAGTAATTCCTAGGAGAACCACTGTTTTAGAGACGGGAGACTGAGAGTGAGCAGTCATCTTTCAACCATTTCCTTTAGGATATGAGGTGATTTCAAAAAGTTCGTGGAACAATTGCATTATCTTTTAATTGTTTATGAACTTTTTGAAGCACCCTGTACATGAAGATTGTTGAAATGTAAAATATTTGGTTACATATATATTTACCATAATTAAAACAAACATCAACAAAAATCTTTACTTCCTTTTCCCAGTTTCCATTAAATAAGGAAATGAACTTTGCTGAGGTTGTTAGATCTAATTGTAGGGCTGTCTTGGTTCTGACTTTTATCAGCCTATGAGTTAATGTGCTGGACTGCAATGTTGGTTTAAGCTGCAAGGTCGGTGGTTCAAGCTCACCAGCCACTCCTCGGAAACCCTATAAGGGTCACTATGAGTTGGAGCCAACTTGATGACACTTAACAACAACAATAAATCCTCTAATAAAAGATCTCTCTCACTTTCAAAAGTGAGAGAGAGCGTTTGAGACACATGCTCTCAATTTTCAGAAGACTTGAATTTCAGAAGCATTTTAGTGATTTATGGGGAAAGCGATGTAATACTATGCCGGGACTATAATGATTTTGGAACCCCATCTTCCTTGTGAAGTTATGGAGAATTCCTCTGGGTGGGTCTACCCAACCCTAGAATCAGGACCCTGTACCTTTTGCACTTTGTAGCCGGTGTCACAGCTGATGAGCACTTGGTCTTTGAAGAAATACTGGGATTGCAAAGGCTCAATTTTCCCATGGACAGGAGGCTGTAACTGTGGGCACTCGTTCCCTGGTGGGGAACAAATGAAGGGAAAGCAGCTGAGAAGACAGAAAAAGTCTCACAGGGAGAGGATCAGCCCCTGTAGAATGAGTTCTGCTGGAGGTGGAAACCCCACAGAACTGGGGTTGGGAAACCTGGACCTTCTAGGCCCTTACAGAAGCTACAGTACTCTGCAGCTTTAAGCAAGACACCATCCAGCTCAGGACCCTCCTTTCCGTATTTTTTAAAACGAGGAGTTGGCTAGATCATTAAATTAAAACTCAGAATTGAAAAAATATTAAATGTCATTGAAGCTAATCCTTGTCTCATGCTTCCTATACAGTATTCTCTAGGCTAGACACCTATAGACATACATTTGCTCAATATCTCCCATACCTTCCATATATAGACTCCTCAAATTTAATGAACTACATTTTAATATTCAATTAAAATTTGTCTCCTTGTAATTTTTACTAGTGGAGCATAGTCTTACTTCTTGGGCCACTCAGAATGATCCTGATCATTCTTTCTGTTCAATACCATTGTTCAAAGTGTTAGCAAGACTCTGTGATTGTATACCTCAGTTGTCTCTTCACCTTATGTGACAGGGCTGTCAGGCCCTGACACTTTCCCCAGACAAATGATTGTTTGTGGATATCTTCTTCTGTCCTTTCCCCAGAACTGGGCACTATGTGCAATAATGTTGAAACACCAGGGTGGCTGAGTGTGACCTGGGTAATGAGAGGCTGTACCTGTTGCCCTGTATGAGATCCTCCAGCCCCGGTTCTCGCCTGAGTTATCACTGTGGAACAGGATCTGAACATTGTGGTTCTGAGTATTGATGGGTTCTGGTGCTTTCTCTCCACAGAAGGGTCCCAGCATTTTAGGGCCAACTTTAATCTATAAGGAAGGAGATAGAGAAATAATTATCACTTCAGAATGGCCAAGGGGGCCACTAAAGGACTTCATTGCGCTCCATATGTAAAGGCAAGGTTTAAGAGCAGAAAGGAAACTAGTGTGCTTGAATCCAAGGGAATATGACAGAGCGTGTGGCGGCATAAGATTGAAATGACAGGTAAGGCACACATTGTTTTGAGGAATTTAGATTTAACTCCAAGTGCAATCTTCATGTAACCTAAGTTTTATAAAGATGAACCTGAATGCTATGGGGGCAACAGATTACGTAGGTCAATAGTGGAACCAAGAATATCAATTCAGAGTTGACTAGGACAGAAAGCATGGTGGTTTGGATTAGGATGGAGGCAGTGGAGATGGAGAGAAGGGAATAGGTGTTACTAGCTGATCCACATTTATCAACTCCAGGGTTCTCCTCATGCTTTTCACCTTGTTTCTGTCCATCTACTAGGGTATCCTTAACCCTCATTTCAGTGGCTTCCACAATCTTGGGTGGTATGTTTGTTTTGTCATCTTTACATTGAAGAGGGAAAAACATAAAGTAAAAAGTAAAGGTTAAGGCCTGGGTAAGACTCACAGGTACTGGGATATAATGTGTATAGAAAGAATTCTAAATTGGTCCAATAGCCTCATTTCTGTAGTTACTTTTTTTTTTTTGCAGTTAATTTTTGATTATGCTAGTTACACAGCAAAAGAAAATGTGCAGATGTAATTAAAATTATGAACCCATTGATTCATATTATCTGGATGGGCGTAATTGAATCAAATGAGCTTTAAAATCAGATTTTACCCCAGCTGGTAGCAGAAAAGGACAGATTTGTAACATGAGAGGGATTTGCTGGAGGCAGGTTCTCCATTGCTGAGATGAAGGGAGTCCTGAGCTAGGACCTGTTAACCATAACTGGAAAGAAGACAGGGACTTCAATCCGATAACCACAGACATTGATGCTGCTGATAACGTTAATGACTTTGGAAGTGGACTCATTTATAGTCTTCAGAAAAGAGTCCAGTGTGGCCAACGCTTTGATTTTAGCCTTGTGAGACCCCCAAGCAGAAAAGCCAGTTGAACCCATTGGGACTTCTGGCCTACAGAACTGTGAGCTAATAAATGGCTATTGTTACCCAGCAACAGAAACTAATGCTCTGTGTTGTCTGGTAGCTCATGTGGAATCAAGCTGCCTTTTAGCTTCTTTGTTCAAGTACCCAAGTTAAGTTTCCTTTCATAGACTCTCAGCCTTTTCTACCTCTCCTATCTGAGTCCTCTTTGACATTTGCCGCTGCTGACTCTCCTTTGACAGCCTCATTTTGACCCATTTGTTTCCCCTCATCTGCCTTGTTTGTGGACACCTTTTCCTCTGAATCTGCCATGCTCTTCCATCTTTGTTTTCTTTCTCTAGGAAGTCCCACTCAATTCCATGGTTTAAACCATCTACAGTGGTGCTGTAGAATAAGAACTCGACCACAAGGTCAGTTTGAACCACAAGGTCTGCAGTTCAAACCCACCAGTTGCTCCTTGGAAACTCTATACAGAGTCACTCTGAGTCAGAAATAACTTGACGGCATTTAACAACAACAGCAATTTATACACTTGGTGGTGCTTATCTTTGTCTCTCACTCAGCATCTCTCCTGAGATCAGATCCTAATCTTCAAATGCATTCTCCACTTGGATGTTTTGGTCAATCACTCCCCAAGAATTGCTGATCTTATTTCTCACATATTGTTGTTGTTAACTGCTGTCAATTTGGTTCCAATACTTAGCAACCCTGTATAGGATTTCCAAGGAGTGGATGGTGGGTTTGAATTGTTGACTTTGAGGTTGGCAGTTCAGTGCTTATCCTATAGTGTCATTTCAGGACATATCTTAAAAATAACTCCCACCACATATCTCAAAAATAACTCCCTAGCCCAGCTCAAATTAATGCTTCCTTCACATTTGAATGTACACCACTGGAATTAACCACAATTTAAGTCATTATTGATCTGTGGACACCTTTACTACTTTATTTGCCTTTGACATAGCCTCCTTCCCTGAAGCAGGACTACATTTTAGGGCCCAGGGCAAAAGGAGAACATAGCATCTGTTTTTTGGTTTTTGTTTTTAATTATTCTGAATTTTAAGATAGCAGCAGCAAATCTTTAAGCCAAGCATGAGCTCATCTCAGCATAGAGTCCTGTGTAACTTGCACACATTGAATGCCCATGAAGGTGATCCTGTAGCAGATTTGACCCTGAAATTCTATTGCTTAAACCACCTTGGTGGTCATATGTCCAGTTTTGGACCCAAGAAGATTTCCAGACTGGGTCTTATTCAGTTGGTGGATAGTATTTTAAATAGTGAATTTTCTTGAAATTAGCTACTTGGCCTCCTACCTTGGGAGAAAGTAAAGGGCCCAGAAGGTCAATTTGCTCAAGTCAGTCAAGGTTTTCCAGCTTTGCTGGGATAAGTGTCCATTTCAGTCTTACCTTGATATAGTCATAGGGGCAGGACACCTCAGGATGGTCTTCAATGTCGAAAATGTCCTCAAATTGCAGGCTGACCATGAAACCCTCCTCTAGCTCAATCTTGTAGAAACATTCAGAGCTCTTGGGGTAAGGGTTGGGGAAGTCGGGGCTGGTGATCACGCCAGTCCTCTGGGTAAAGATGTTGTCACTGCACTCCACTGTGGGAAACATACCACAGCAAAATGGCACACCACAACCACACCACAGCTACCCCTTTCTTATCTGCTACTATATTTGTTTTCCCCAATGGTCCCAGAAGGCAGCAGGGAAAAATCATTATCTTATTTTACAGATAAGAAAATGGAAGTTTAGTGTGGGGAAGTGATTTATCAGAGGTCATGCACCCTGTCATTTTCAGTGATGAAACTCTGAAACTCAGGTTTTCAAGTTCTCTACCCAAGGCTCTTTTTACCCTGTGTGATGACTCTTCTCAGGAGATTCTCTGGTACTGGTAGGTGTGGCGTTGTGACAAAAGGGAGCTCAGAGATGGGAGGGTTTTGAGACAAAATGGTAGGGAGACCATATGGACTTCTTTTGTTCTGCTCTTTCATCAAAGATTTTCACTCAGGTTCAAATACTGTTCGAAGTCTTCCTTGGTCTGTCATCTAACAGGCTCTCTGCACCTATAGCTATCCTCATTCTTTAACATCTGACTTTGCTTTATGTTTTTTTCATAGTGCTGACCACTCCTTGACATTATGAAGGCTCTGTGAGCTCAGAGATTATGCTTGCTTCCCCACTGAATTTATTATTACCAAGGACGCAGTGTCCTCAGATTCTGGCCATTGCAGAAGTTCTTTCTTTGCATGAACCTGTGCCCTTGAGCCACCCAGTCCTACATCTCAGATGTCAAGCTCTTCTGAAACTTCACCTATTCACTTGGCGATAAGTCCATAACATGGAAACGTGCCTAGTTTAAATATGCTCAGCTGAGTTTTAGAGTAAATTTTGAATTCAGGTGTCTTGAATTGTGATCTGTTTTATATTCTACCCATTCAAATAGAGGCAATATCACCCTCAAGGGAATTAAAATTTCCTGAGGGGAGAATCTTACTCTTTTTGTACATAATACAAATATATGCATGCAAACAAAGATAGTGTGTCTCTGTGGCATTAAAACTTCATGGAGGTGTTGTTAGATGCCATCAAGTTGGTTCTGACTCATAACAATCTTATGTACAGCAAAGTGAAACATTGCCTTGTCTGGCGCCATCCTCACAATCATTGTTCAGCTTGAGTCTATTGCTCTTGCCATTACAATCTATCTCGTTAGGGGTATTCTTTTTTGCTGACCCTCCACTTTGCCTATCATGCCATCCTTCTCTAGGGACCCATCCCTTTTGATAAAGTACCCGACGTATGAGAGACAAAATCTTGCCATCCTTACTTCTAAGGATCATTCTGGCTGTACTTCCTCCATAAAGATTTGTTTGTTCTTTTAGCAGTCCATGGTATTTTTAATATTCTTTTTCAACACCATAACTCAAGTGCATCAATTCTTCTGCAGTCTTATTTATTGTCCAGCCTTCACATGCATATGAAGCTTTGAAGTACATTTGCCCAATGCAATATGTCATTTGATTTCTTGACTGCTGCTTCCATGAGTATTGATAGTGGATCCAAGAAATATGACGTCTTTGACAACTTCAATCTTTTCTCCATTTATGTGGATGTTGTTTATTGGTCCAGTGGTGAAGATTTTCATTTTCTTTACATTGAAGTACAGCCCATACTGAAGGCTGTGGTCTTTGATCTTTATCAGTAAGTATTTTAAGTCCTCTTTGCTTTCAGAAAACAAAGTTTTATCATCTTCGTATCGCAGGTTGTTAATGAGTCTTCCTCTAATCCTGATGCCACATTCGTCCTCATATAATCCATGTTCTTTGATGGTTTGTTCAGCATACGTACTGAATAAATATGGTGAAAGAATACAATCCTGGCTCACACCTCTCCTGATTTTAAACCATCAATGTTGCCTTTATCTGTACGAACAACTGCTTTTTGTTCTATGTACAGGCTTCTCATGAGCACAATTAAGTGTTCCAGAATACCCATTCTCCTCTTATCCATAACTTGTCATGATCTACACAGTTGAAAACCTTTGCATAGTCAATAAAGCACAGATAAACATCTTTTTAGTATTCTCTGCTTTCAACCAAGATCCTTCTGATGTCAGCAATGATAATTCTTGGTCCATGTCCTTATCTGAATCCGACTTGAACTTCTGGCAGTTCCCTGTTAATATGCTGTTGCAGCCAATTTTGAATTATTTTTAGCAGACTTTTACTTGCAGGTGATATTAATAATATTGTTCAATGTTTTCCATATTCCATTGGGTCACCTCTGTTTGAAGTGGGCACAAATATGAATGTCTTCCAACTAATTGGTCAGGTAGTTGTCTTCCAAATTTCTTAGCATGATGAGTGAGTGCCTCCAGTGCTGCATCAGTTTGTTGAAGGATTTCAATTTGTAGTCCATCAATTCCTGGAGCCTTGTATTTTGCCAATGCCTTAGTGCACCTTGGGACTTCTTCAGTCTGTACCATTGACTCTTGATCATATATTATCTCTTGAAATAGTTGAACATCATCCATTTCCTTTTGGTACTGTGCATGTATGTTCCTTCCATTTTCTTTTGATATTTTCTGCATCATTCAATATTTTCCCTAAAAAATCATTCAAGATTGCAAGTTGGGTTTTTAATTTTTTTTCTTCAGTTCTTTCAGTTTGGGAAATACTGAGCATGGTTTTCCCTTTTGGTTTCCTGACTTCTCAAGTTTCCCTTTAAATTTTTCTGCTCAACTCTTTTACTTCCTCAGTTCTTCAAATTGTTTTATGGATGGAGATAAAAGAAAAATAACATTTTAAAAGGCTTGTGGTTGAGGTAAAAATGGAAACAGAAAGTTTGAGAGAACTTGCTCCACCCTGTGAGCCTTGTTGGTAAGTGCCATGAGGTCAGCTCTGATTCATAGTGATTCTATACACTATAGAATGAACTGTTGCCTGGTTTTGTACCATCATCACAGTTTTAGCTGTTTGAACCCATTGTTGCAATCACTGGAGGTTCTTCCTCTTCCTTTGCAGACTGTCTACTTTACCAAGCATGATGTTCTTCTCCAGGGACCAACTGGTCCTTCTTAATAATATAGCCAAAGTAAGTGGGATGAAGTCTTGCCATCCTTGCTTCTAAGCAGCATTTTGACTGTATTTCTTCCAAGACAGACACCTTCACTCTTCTGGCAGTCCATTATATAGTCAATGTTTTTTGCCAACATTATAATTCAAATGTATCAGTTCTTCTTTGGTCTTCCTTATTTATTGTCTGTTTTTTGCATGCACATAAGGCGTTTGAAAAACCATAGCTTGAGTAGAGTTCATCTTCATTATCAAACTGACATCTTTGACTTTTAACACTTTCAAGTGATATTTTGCAGCAGATTTTCCCTATGCAATACGTTGTTCTTAGTCTCACAATATACTCAGTACATAGCAGATGAGCAATTAATATTTATTGAATGAAAATAATATAAAATGTAATCCCCTTAAAAATACATGTGTTGGTCTGTTATTTTTGCTTCATAGGGTTTAATTGAATAGTAAGTAGCAGTTTGTGAAACAAGAAAAAAAAAGAAGTTCTTGTCTCCAGTCTTGCCCTCCTTTAAGGATCCCTCATGCAACTTCCAAGTGATCTTCCTAAAACATGGGTCATTACCTTTGAGTCACACTAAAGCAATGGCAATTCCAAATATTACACATTCTATTATGCCTCTGAATGTCTATGGAACTGCTTTCTGTCCCTACAATGCCTTCCTTGTCCTTCTCCATTCACCTCCTTTAAGGTTGTCACTTCTGAGAAACATTTACCAACTTCCCCAGGCAAACTTTCTCCTTGTGCTGTGTGTATACTTTTCTTTGTTATAGCATTGACAACATTTCAATATTTGCTTATTTAGATATTACCCACCACCCAGTTTGGAGCATTTAAGTACCTTCCACTTATCCATTCCTGATTCCATTTTAGTGACTGGAACATAGTAGGTATGTTGACGAAAGAATGAAATGAGAGAGAGAAAGAGTGGGAATTTGTCTTCTTTCTTTGGGGCTGAGATAATATCTGTATAAGGGGAATTTAAGGAGTCCACGGATGACAAGAGAAAAAGGAACTATTGGCTCAGGGAGAGAGAATTGAGGAACCCAGATTTTCCTTTAACAACCTATATATTAGAAGAGACAGTGACATAGAACAGAAATGCTTCCCAGGGACAAAGATGGGTTACTCGGACAGAGCTTCTCTCATGCTATCCTTTGACAAGCTAAGTCCAGGGCCTAAGCAAGGTGGGCATCCAGGTAGTATCTCAGGCGTATCTGTATGAATTCCATTTTAATTTTTGGAATGAAATAATTTTCATAATTATCATATCTATTCTTTCTTTTGCACCTTCTTTAATCTGTTTTGGAAGATGTGCACATAGGGTAATATACAGAATCATCCATAGATCCTACCTCGACAGGTCCTGTTGTCTGTGTGCAGGAGGTAGCCAAATCGGCAGGAGCAGTAGAAGCCTCCGATGTAGTTATGACAGTAGTGGTCACAGGACAGTTCCTCATCCTCTCGTTCTGTGCACTCATCCACATCTGCAGGACAAGTAGAGCCTCTTAGTCACACACACATGTCTTATGGTGATGAAAACAGATAACACTTACTGGTATTGACTATGGGTCAGCCACTGTGTTGGAGGTACATAAATTCTCTCATTTCATCTCCACATAAGTCTGCATTACCTCTATTTTACAAGTGAGGAAACCAGGATTCACAAAGGTTAGGTAATTTACCCAAGGTCACAGATAGTCAGGTTTGAACCCAAGCATCTTAATTTTGGTGCCATTACTAACAAACATAATAACAGCTATGCACTTGCAGGTACTGTCACTATACCCATTCTATAAATGATGCAACTGAGATTTGGGGGCATTAAATAACTTACTCAAAGTCACACAGACATATAATAAGTCCCAGAGCTAGGATTCAAATCCAGGTGTGCTCACTCTAGAGCCTGTGTTCTGAACTACTATCCAATGCTACCTCTACCTTTCTAAGTCTCTAATGTATGCCAGTCATGTTCTAGGCATTGGAAAGACAAAGATAAAAAATATATCTTCTCAACCCAATTAAAAAAAAGAGTGAAAAATCTGAACATGTATTTCTCAAAAGAAGATAAACAAATAGCTAATAAGTGCATGACAATATGCTCAGCATCACTAATGATCAGGGAAATGCAAATTAAAATTATGATGAGGTGTCATTGCATACTCACCAGAATGGTTAAAATTTTTTTAAAAATTGATAACATCAAATGTTGTAGAACAACAAAAACTCTCAAGCACTGAAGGTGGAGTGATGCAAATGGTCCAATTTCCTATAAAATTAAACACTTGCGTATACCTAGCCTAGACCAAGCACTTCAGTTTCATTACATCATGAATCAGTTCCACATGACCTTAAATATATTAGGAATCCAACAGAAACAAAAATATATGTTCACAAAAAAGACTCATACAAAGAGGCTTATAACAGTGTTTTTCAAGATAACCAAAAAATGGAAAGAGCACAAGTATCTATCAATGGGAGAATGAATGAACAAATTGGAGTATATTAATACCGTGGAAAAACTGTTCTGCTAGGAAAAGGAGTGAACTGCTAGTACATACAGGGACACAGATAAGTCTAAAAGAAATACACTGAGTAAAAGAAATTCTAACCCCAAAATATATTCACTGTGTGTTCATTTGTATGAAGCTAGAAGAGAGAGGTACAATAAACGTATAATGGGAAAACATAAGAACACTGGTTTCCTCTCAGGATGATTGACTAGGAGAGCACATACAGGAACTTTCTGCACTGATGGCAAAATTCAATGTCTCGTTAAGGGTTTGGTGAACAAATATTGACCTGTAGCTAACGCTATGCATGCTGATGTATTTAGAAGGAAGTGTACAGATGCCTGCAATTTATTTTAAAATGCATCCAGAAAAGACAGATTGGTGGGTGGGTAGATGGATAAAGGGACAGATACAGAATAAATCAAATGCAATAAAAATAAATGGTAGAATCTTTGTGGTGAGTGTTCAGGCGTCCACTGTAAGATCTTCTGATATTGTTGTATGGTTGGCACTTTTCATACTGTTGGGGAAAAAGGAGATAGTTCCTGCCCTTGAGGAATTCATAGGAGACTAAGGACACTGAGGAATCATCACCAACCTTTGCATTTCATTTTCCAATTTGTAAGAATGATTTCACATTTGACCTTCCAACAGTCCAGTGAGGAAGGTAGAATCTATGAGATTGCTCTTACTTATAGAGACATGAATCACATCTCAGACCAGGTAAGTGACTGGTCCAAGGTCACACAACAAGTCACATCAGAATCCCTAATCTAGGATTCTCTTCCCAGCCCTGCATTTCCTTAACAATAGCATGATGCTACTCAGGTGTAAATCCATCACAAGTTAGATATACATGGGGGAGGAGGGGGTAAGGGAGAAGGCTGTCCCTCTGTTGGGGAGGGAGAAACTACTTCCAAGTAAAGGCCAGAACCTCAAAGTAGTGGCATACTTTGATCCTGATCTTGAAGGATATGTAGAACTAAATCATGACT
Organism: Chrysochloris asiatica; assembly: GCF_000296735.1. Classification (NCBI taxonomy): domain Eukaryota; kingdom Metazoa; phylum Chordata; class Mammalia; order Afrosoricida; family Chrysochloridae; genus Chrysochloris; species Chrysochloris asiatica. The sequence continues at coordinate 7,036,398 of NW_006408695.1, read as the reverse complement.
TGATAAGAGTGCAAAAGGAAATTTGAGACATAGAAAATAGAATCTTCAAGGAGAGGTGGTTGGAGAGTTTTGATCAGATGTGGGGAGTAAAGAATATTTTAGTCTGGCTAGAAAGCAGTGGTATTGATGTTTGTAAAGCTGGGTTGTTGTTAAATGCTGTCATGTTGGTTCCAACTCTTAGCGACCCTGTATAGGGTTTCCAAAGAGTAGTCGGTGGGTTTGAATCATGAACCTTTCAGTTAGCAGTACGGTGCTTATACTACAGCACCACACCAGAGCCCTGTGAAGAGGGGTTGTTGTCAAGTGGCACTGAGTCAGTTCAGACTCATAGCGACCCTGTATAGGGTTTCCAAGGAGGGGCTGGTGGATTTGAACTGCTATCTTGCTGTTCAAAACAACCTGGCAGTCAAGTGCTTATCCTGCAGTGCCACACCAGTAAAGAGGGGTAGAAACTGCTGAATTGGCAAAAAGACTTTGGCCAGATTGTTGAGTGCTAGGTGAAGAAACATGGAGCTTGGAACTGGAATGGTGGGGTGAGGTGGGGAGACAAAGGGATGTGAGTGGAAGAGGAAAGATAAAGACTCTCATAGGCAGCAACCTCCTCCTCTCAGGAGGAAGAAAGAAATGAGGAGGAGGTATTAAAAGTAGGAAGAGGAAGGTAAGATAAAAGGAAGGAAGGAAAAAGGAAGAGAAGGAGAGAAGAGTAAGAAAGTTTCAATATTTGGAGAGAGAGAGAGGGATGAGTCACCCAGTGTTAACTTACCCACAGCCATGTAGTGAGCATCAAAGCCTGTGAATCGTTCCTCATTGGAGAAATCTGACCGGAAAGTGATGGACATGAAGGATCCAGGGGAGAGGACTGGTTCTTGGCCAGGGGTCTGCTCTGTGTCTGTGGTCTCCCTGCCACAGAAGGTCACCAAAACCTGGTCTTCAGTTTCTACCTTTGGAGTCAAAGGGAAAGGGAACAAGATGAGCAGCTTCCCAATGGTGCTTCTCTGTTGGTTCCCAAGAGGAAAAAGGTTGGTGGCTACTGATGAGTAGAACAGGCAGCCTGAGAAACCCCAGGGAAAGGTACTAGGACTTCTGGGATTTGAAAGACACATTTCAGGTGAGGTGAATGTAGCCCTCTGTCACAGTTCTACTTATTTTGTTTAGCCTGACATGTACCATTCCTGTTGATAACCGATGTTTTATTTATTGAAATAATTCAATGTTAAAATTAAAAAGAAGTTACATAGCTTCATAGATAGGTTCCATATGTAATAGCAACTTATTCCATTTTCAAAGGCAAGCAGCTATATTCCCATTATCAGTCTTTCACTGAGCTTCCAGTGGTGATGAGAGAGGAGTTAGACATATTCCTGTTCAATGGGGGCAGTCAAGTTGAGGAAGACAGAGACAGAGTATCAAAGAGTGATAAAAGCTTTCACTCACTGTGAATGCACCCTAAAGATCTCCATTAGAATGGACATTGCAGGAAGGCAGACCTTTGCTTTAAGTATGTGTCTTTAGTGCCTGTAACAGGGCCTGATACATAGTTGTTGTTAAGTGCCGTTGAGTCATTCCTGACTCATAGCAACCCTATATAGGGTTTCTGAGGAGTAGCTGGTGGATTTGAAACACTGATTTTGTGGTTAGAAGTTGAATGCTTATCTTATAGTGCCACCTTAGGACCCCATAGTATACCCAATAAGCATTTATCAAGAACTAAAAGTGTAAGACATTTTGAGAACAAAGAGGAGTCTGGGAGTCTGTAGGGAGTGTCAAACACATACCTGAAAGGGTAGATTGAAACTAGATGATAGTTGATCTTGAATGTCATAATGCATGACAAGAAGTGATTTTAATTCTGCAGGTAAAGGGAAGATATTGAAAACTTTGAAACCGGGAGGTCATGTGACCAGTACTGTATTTAATAAGTAGCCTAAGCAGCACTGAGAAATTGTGCATGTGTGTGTATGTGTGTGTTGAGATGCAAGAAAAATTGCCTAGTTGCTAAAATAATTCCTGGCTTTGGAAGAGTCAGAGGCCTTGTGTGAATACAGAGACCCAAATAAAGATCCTAAACTGGTCTATGTGGGTTGGGTTTGGGAAACATATTCGGGTAACTGGTTGAATTATTTATTTGACTATGAATACCTGACATACCCAGTACTCTATCATCTTACAACTAAGCCAATTCCTTTAGGTTTTTGTTTGTGTCTGCAACCTCTGGACAGCAACTTTCATCAAGATGAATGGAAAAGCTCCTACTAAGAATAATTTCTGCTGCCTTTCCAAGTTATTAAAGTAGAATTCTCAAAGGCTGCTTTTATCTAGTAGCGTCTAATGAATTCATTGTTTTGTTCATTAGCTTAGTATGTCAAACGTAAGTCGACATTTGACACTTCTGTTCTGAAACTAATGGTTTATTTATTTAAAATAAATAGGAGTTTGAAAGAAAAACATTTTGCCCTGGCAACAACACACAAGGACAATTAATCACTAACTTAGGGAATTAAAGTGTAAACAGAAGATGAGATCATGGCTTTGCTACTTACTCCTTTTTGCTGCGGCTACCAGCTGAACTCACACAACCCTTATTACCGTACAATGTGCCTTTCTGCACATAACTGAAATGTTACTCCTTTGAACATCCCAGGTGGTATGTTATTTTTGTCAACTGAGTTTTAAGATAGCTGAAGGTTTACCTACTAGCAATTAATAATAATAATAATAATAAGACAAAACATTTTAGATGTAATACTTTTCCAAAATATTTTATAAAAATTACTTTCATTTTCTTCTTTATTTTTATTTTATTATTTTAGAAATTCCTGGTTTCTTAAGTGAAACATACTACCCTTTCTTGGTGATCCGGAGACATCATTTAAAGTGGTAACCATCATGATACTATATTAAATTGCAAATTCCAGGATATTGGCTTGTTTTATTGCGTGTTTTGCATTGAACGTCCCCAGACTGTATGCCTTAGGAATTCTTATGTCTTCTTTATGGAGTGTTTTATTTTATGTCTTTTTATCAGTCCATGAGTTTCATTTTTGTTTGTTTATTTTCAATATGTGGTTGGTTATGTGCCATGAAGTCAGTTCCGACTCATAGTGACCCTGTATAGGGTTTCTGAGGCTGTAAATCTTTACAGGAGCAGAAAGCCTCATCTTTCTCCCATGAAACAGCTGGTAGTTTCGAATTGCTGACCTGAAGGTTTGCAACCTGAGGGATAGAAACCAGTTAAACGTCTCTTGTTAGAGTTTATAAAAGTAAGACTAAATTTGGATGAAGATCCCAGGGAAGCATTCTTCAATGAGGAGTTACACAAACTGTAGTGCATTATCTTTGTGACCTTTGTTTGAGAGAAACATAGAGTATGGACATCGTCCTTGGAAGACTTGGGTCCTATTCCTGACTTTACTATAAACTGCTTACTGTTGTTGTTAGGTGCAGTTGAGACTGTCCTATAGCAACCCTCTGCACAACAGATGGAAACAGTCTTTTTCTATCCTAACAATCACTACCATGCCTAAGCCCATTGTTGCTGCCACCGTGCCAATTCATTTCGTTGGGTCTCTTCTCGTTCGGTAATTTACTTCTCCAATTTACCAAGCATGGTGTCCTTCTCCAGATAATATGTCTGAAGTCTGAAAGATGACGTCTGACCATGTTGGCATCTAAGGAGCATTCTGGCTGTACTTGTTCCTATACAGATCTGTTTGTTCTTTTGGCAGTCCATAGTACTTTTAATAGTCTCCTCCAACATCATAACTCATAGGCATCAGTTCTTCTATGGTCTTCCTTATTCACTGTCCAACTTTCAAATGCATATGAGGCTGTATAGTGGCACTCTGTCTAACTTTCAGTTACCCACTTGCAACATGAGGATTTGAGCTAGCTGAGCTTTAGGTTCCCTTCTAATTCTAATGGCAAACAAGTCATCATAATCATACATTAAATAAAGCAACCATAAGATGGTGAACAGCAGTTTAGCAGACACAGATTACTGCCTGGTGATGAACTTGAACTTTTTTGTGGTCTATAAGAATGTAATACAAGGAGTTCTGGTAGTGTAGTGGTTACGAATCGGGCTGCGAACCGCAAGGTCAGCAGTTTGAAACTACCAGCCGCTCTTCGGGATAAAGATGAGGCTTGCTGCTCCCGTAAAGATTTACAGCCTTGGAAACCCTGTACAGAGTCGCTATGGGTCAGAACTGACTTGACGGCACTAAACAACAACAATAATGTAATACAGAATCAATTATGAATTCATAGTCATGCTTTTAGCATTAAGACTTCCAGCCACAGCAACTTCCTTCCTGTAACTTCTCCAGGGCCTCTTATGTTCCATAGTACCTATAGTTTGGATACTTTCATGTAGAATTAACCAGAGATAAATTGGATTGAGGTAAAGACTTCCTGAGAGTCTATGATAAAGAATCTCCTTTCTTGTAACTTCTGGGATTAAGAACTTTTTCATGATAGCAGTTAATGTGTCACCACCTGCAGAGCCACACTATTCCAGAAACCAGGTAAGTATGCCCCAGAGGAGACCCATGGGAAAATCTGAGCCATACACACTTTAAAAGTAGGAAAGAAAAATCTAGTAGGCTGGAGCTCTGGGAATTCAGCCTGCAGCCCAGAATAGAATCTTGGATTGTGAGAGAGATATTTAAGAGTTATTTTAATTTCTCTTCTAGAAAAAAATTGAGGTCCAGAGAGAGGAGGTGATTTGCACATGGGCATAAAGATAACCATGAGCCTCCTCTGATACCACTTTTGCTTTTATAACTATTCTAACCCTGGGGAAAGGAACCCACCATAGACACTTGGCCAAGTAATTTTTGCTAGTTTAAGGACATCTTGAAACCTTATCTTATGTGACTAGACTGTCTTCCAGAAAGGGTGTAGCTCAGTGACAACTCCAGCCAAAACCTAAACAGAGGGGTTATTGGCCTTGGTTAATATTTGAAGCCCCTGCTGCGGATTGTCAAGTTTACAAAGATCGTTTATTTCTGAATACAGTGAATGATTAAATTCTGAATTCTGTTGGGCTCTTCCATTTCTGGGGTTATTATGCCAACAGCAATAAGGGAAAGATTTTTTTAGATGTATACATGAGATTCATAATGATAGAGATTCATGTAGCTGGAGATCACAGGCTTTTAAATTTTCTTTTTCTTATTGTAGGCAACCATGCTCCTTTAGGCTATTGTTATTTAAGGCACCAACATGTGAATGCATGCCCTCATTTTTTTTTTTATTCCAACTTATTTCACCAAGTATTTATACATGGATTTATAGCTGGATTATAGTGTGTGGGATGTCAAGAATTACTTATGCGTTGCATGAGCTAAATAAACAAGTCCCCTGCCTCGGGAAACAGAAATTTAGAAGGGGAATTAGAAAAGTATTCAAATGTGTCAGAGTATTGTCAGGGTGTGTAATTGTGATGAAAGACAGGCAGCCACAGGGATTTAAAGAAGGGAAAGACAACATCCCACTGAAGGAAATCAGAAAACATTTATCAGAAGAGTTGAGGACTCAAAGGAGAGTAGGATTTAGGTAAGTGGAGAACATGGGTAGAGGATGGGAGATTAGGTTGTAGGGAGATATCTAAGCAGAAAAAATAGCCAAGACCTCTCTGGAGTCCCAGGTTGGAGGTTCAAATCTACCTAGATGCTCCTCAGAAGAAAGGCCTGGTGCTCTACTTCTAAAAAAGCAGTCAGTGAGAACTCTATGGAGCACAGTTCTACTCTGACACACCTGAGGTCACTATGAGTGAGAGCAGACTAGACATTTAGGGTCTCATCATCTCCCTCAGTTATGCAGTAGAGGCTCTATTTAGGACCCCCGGCTGAAAGGAGAGAGCTAAGGTGAGAAATCGGAGTCTTTGCTGTCCATGCATTTTCTGACTCAGCAGAAACAGCACAAACCTGCTGACAAAATCACAGTAGGGCAGCAGGAAATTGGTCATATTTCTGAGGGAGGACAGCTACAACTACTTCCTACTTGCCCATAGGGTTATCACATCAGAGTTGCTACCAGTGCATTGACAGTCAATAGCTGTTAACTGGCTCCTCAGAGCAAAGCATGGAGAAGGAAGATTTTTTTTTTCTCTCTCATTTTATGGATGTGGAAAACAAAGTCCAGATAATATAAATGAATTAGGCAAGGTCATTATGCCAGAAAATGGTGGATTCAGGTTCATAGTTGCAGCATCCTGATTCATTAGCCATGACGCAAACCAATGGTTTTATTATCAGTGTCCTTAAATTACATCCTAGAGGTCCTCTGAAATTTTCTTTGGGCTCTTGAAGGACTTTTAATATTTAATTTAGGCAGACATTCAGAGATTGTTGGTTTAATTAATCTGGCAAATAACTTCACCCAAATCTCCTTTGTGGTGTAGTTTCAGGTTAGAGTTTGGCAAAAGATGAATGTGTGTGGTGTGGAAGGCAGCAGTCATTACTCTTTGAAGGTTATTTTGTGGTCAGATACTGAGATGGCAAGATACAGCTGGAGCCAACAGGTTCTAACTTGTCCTTCACTCTACATCCTAACTACCCAGACCTACAACCAGATGTTTGGAAGCAGTCTCACAGAGGTAGAAGATTCCCAGATGCACAAGTTCTCACAGACCTCTCCTTGAGCTCCCACACCATGGACCCACTTGTGCTATTAGGTGGACTTGACTTCTCAGATTCCCTTGCAGGCTCCAACATTTCCACTCATGTCAGGACTTCAGGACAACTGACTAGTGTAGAGAACTTTTCTCTGATCCTCCAGCTTTCCTTCCTGACCTCCATTCCTCCAACTCTATGCACTCTATGTGCTCTATGCATTCTATGCACACATGGGGTCACCATGAGTAGGAATTAATTCAATGGAATCTAGAAAATAAGTGCTCGTAAGCATCTCATAATACTCACAGTGGGGGTCTACTTTCCTGACCTAACCCTGTTTGATAACAATTAGTGTTACCAGAAATAAGATGCTGCAGTAACACAACACTAGAACATGTGGCCTTGGTTTTAGAACCGAGTGGCAAGAAGAGACTAGAAAAGTGGAAAAAAAACTACCAGGAGAGTCTTGAAAAAAGAAAACTTGAGTAATATGGTGGTGAACAAATTGGCACAATTTTTTCTGTGGTAATTTAGGAGGTAGAAAATATACATAACAATAAACTTGTGGACTGGCTAAAGAAATTCTGAACAGAATGCTGAAAATGTTGGTGTGTTAATAGCTATATACAATGTACTTCAAGAAGTGAGTGTTCACAGTGTGCAAACAAAATTTAAAGAAAATATAGAAGGTTTGGAACTCACTGGGCTGGAAAATAAGACTATTTCTCATTTTTTTTGCCAGCCTCTACACTAGCAAACAAATTTCAAATTTAAAAATGGCTTTCAGGTATAGATTAAAGATGTGACTGTAAGACCCTTTGATCTTAGAAAAATCCAAGGCAGGTCTAGTACTCCCTATCAGCTACACGAAAGAATCCTGGCACTCTGATATCCTCCAAAGGAGAGAGGCCCATTTTGAAAAGAACTGTGGGTGTATTTTTGTCTAATGAAATGCACCATAATCGGATAGACTGTTGTTATATTGTTATGTGCCCTTGCGTTGGTTCTAACTTAGTGACTGTATGCATAATAGAATGAAACTGCCCAGTCCTGCGCCCATCTCACAATCCTCGTTACGTTTGAGCCCAGTGCTTCTGTCACTGTGACAATCCATCTTGTTGGGGATCTTCCTCTTTTTCGCTGACCCTTCACTTTACCAAGAATTCTGATAATTAAGAGACTCCAAAAAAGTTTTTAAAGATGTACTAGCTTGGATTAAGCATGAGTGAGACTATTCAAAATGGAGGAGAGCCCCAGATTGCTATGCATACCGAAAAAGTTATTCAGCCACAAACATGGACCATTTCTTACAGAAAAGGAAGAATTCCTATGATGGTAGAGCCAAGAAATCAGAGGTAAAGCCAAGATTAGAGAGCAGAAATAACAGCTGAAGAGAGTTATAGACTGGGACCCACTCCCAGGGAGCAGAACTGGGTTCTAGTCAAGGGACACACGTACTTCTTGGAGTAGGAAACCTGTGTGACTGGATTTCAGAATTACTATGGAGCTGTAACTATTTGATGCTTCCTCCTCCTCCCAATTTTCATTGGTGTTCTATTGTGCTCATCTTGTTCTTATATCATCAAGGCAAGACTATATTGAGCATGTGTCAGGTTGATAACTTTTTGTTGTTGTTCAGAGGTCTGTTGATCAACAGAAACAATATTTGATATCTTATCTGCCTCTGATCATGTTTAGATTATGGCATAAGACTTCAAGCCTGATGGCATTAGACTGTTGGGAGAGGGATAAATGTATTTTGCACATGGAATAGAAATGAATTATTTGAGGCAGAAGGTGCACTGTGGTAGACTGTTTGCAAAATACTCTCAATATTCCCTTCTATTAATGTACACAGACCCTTTTTCAATAAAGCTTTGCTGCTCATGGACTATCCTTCTGGCTTACTATGGCAAGATCTGTAATATTCCAAAGTATGTGTCACTTCCAAGTATGGCATCAAGGCACCTTGTACACTGTTCTATCACAGATTACTGCCCTGAGGCTACCATGTGAAGAAGCCCAGCTAGGCTTAGTGGAGAATTAATGAGATGAATTGTTCCAATTCAGTGAGGCTAACTAGACCTTTCAGCTTCAGTTAAGCCACTAGTAGTCACATAAACCAACAAAGCCATATATCATAGCAAAATGTGCAAAAACCTGGAGTTAGAAAACCAAAAGGGAAGAACATGTTCAGCATTTCTCAAGTCAAGGAAACTGAAGAAAAAATTCAAGTCTGGATTTGCAATATTGAAGGATTCTATGGGCAACCAGAGAGTCCTGGTGTGGCACTGTGGGTTAATGTGACAGGCTGCAAGGCCAGCAGTTCAAGCTCACCGGTTGCTTCTTGGAAATTCTATATAGGGTCGCTATGGGTCAGAACTAACTCGATGACACTTAACAACAACAATAACATGGGAAAACAGAGTCCTGGTGTGGGATAAAGCACAAGACCATAAAATCCATTTTAACCACGAGGTTGGCAGTTCAAACTCACCAGTCT
>NW_006408695.1:7006055-7022372 GCF_000296735.1 Chrysochloris asiatica | reverse complement strand
TGGGCCAATAAAATTCACCAGCCATTCCTTGGAAACCTTATACAGTGTTGCTATGACTCAAGACCTACTCGAAGGCACTTAACAACAACAACAACATATAAATGGAGAAAAGATTGAAGTTGTCAATGACTTCATTTTGCTTGGATCAACCATCAGCACTCATGGAAGTAGTAGTCAAATGACATATTGCATTAGGCAAATCTGCTGCCCTCTAAAGTGTTCAAAAGCAAAGATACCAGTTTGAGGACTAAGGTGCACCTCACGCAAGCCATAGTTATTTCCAATAACTTCATATGCATGTGAAAGTTGAGAAGTGAATAAAGAAGACTGATGCATTTGAGTAATGGTGTTGGAGGGGAATATGCAAAATACCATGAACAAACCAATCCATGTTGGGAGAAGTACAGCCAGAATCCTTCTTGGAAGCCAGGAAGACCAGACTTCATCTCTCATACTTCAGATATATTATCAGAAGGGACCAGTCCCTGGGGAAGCATATCATGATTGGTAAAGTGGAGGGTCAGAGAAAAAGAGGAAGACCATCAGTGAGATGGCTTGGCACAGTGGCAGGGCAGCAACAATGGGCTCAGGTGTAGCAAAGATTGTGAGGTAGGCACAGGACCAGGCGGTATTTCATTCTGCTGTGTGTAGGGTCGCTATGAGTTGGTACTGACTGGATGGCTCCTAACAACAACAACAAAGATGTACACCCTCAGAAACACTATGGCGCAGGTTTACTCTGCCCTATAGGGTTACTGTTGCTATTACGTGCCGTCAAGTTAGTTTCGATTCATAGTGGCCCTGTATTGGGTTTCTGAAGAGCGGCTGGTGAGTTTGAACCACCGACTATGTGGTTCAAACTGACTTTTCAGTCCAGCATGTTAAAATCTTAAAAGGGTATAAACTCTGGGTTCTCCATGAATTGAAGTAGATTTGATGGAAATGACAACTTGTGGTACACAATGTCTGGTGGAATTGCAGGTAATTTTCTCTCTTCTGTTTTTATATCAATTTTTTTTTTGTTTAAACAAACGGACAAAAAACTTGGGCCCAAAGCTGCCTTTTTTCTAGATTTTACCCAATTGTGTAAAACCAGTTAGTTTAGACTAACAAACAGAGCACGCATAGGAGGGCAACTATCCCAGCCTGGAGGTTCTGTTTGGCCTCCAATGCTTCTGCCTTTCATAAACCCCAGTTTCCCTTCCTCATAGAACATGGTGTACAGACTCCACCACTCTGTCATCTCCTCGTGTTTTTTTTCTAACCAGCAGAGCTGAAAAACAAATTAATACTTTGTTTCAATTCCACACAAATAATATGATGAAAATAAAATTTTAAGGTCCCAGTAGAGCTGAAAAACAAATTAATATTTTGTTTCAATTCCATACAAATAATGCGATGAAAATAAAATTTTAGGAAAACAAGGAAGAAACTAAGAATAACTATAATTCACAAATGGCGTGTATGTCAAAGGACAGTTCTTATGATTGTATGATCCAGGAGGCAGCTAGGGCATGGGGTGTAAGTGAGAGTGAGGGAAGACAGAGAAGACTTTTTTGGTCTGGAGTTGATGAGGACTTTGTGGGAAAAGAGAGGGAGAGAGAGAAAGAAAGAGAAAGAGAGACTGAGTAGTACTTACGACATGCAACTTCAAAAAATTCACGGAAAAATTCCATTATATTTTAATTCCATTTTTCCAGGAACTTTTTGAAACCCCCTTGTACATGGACAGCCTATTTAAGAAGGTTAGCTTATGAGAGGAAAAAGAAAAAAAAAAATGGAAGTGCATAGTGATGATGGTGGTACAACAGGCAGTGTGGTTGGTGTGGCTGGATTGTACATGACGAAATGGTTGCAATGGCAAAAATTTTGTTGCATATATATATTTCCACAACAACAATAATAATAAAAAAGGACATCTCTGCCCTTTTGAGATTTTTCAAAAGATTGCATCAAATTATGAGAACTGCTTTTAATTTTTGTAAATTTATTTTTATTTTTACCAATTTTCTGTTTCTTTGGAGGCAACCCCTTTCTGAATCTGGATCATGTAGGATCTCATTCTTAATATCAGTAGCCCATGAATCTCCACCGATTATTGGATGTTTGAAATTACTTAAATTTGTCAGTTTTCTCATCAGTAAAATATTTTAAATAGTAGCACAAAGGAGCTTCATAAAGTTCATGGAAGGAAAAAATGATCTTTTAATTCTATTAACTTTTTGAATCCCCCACATGCATGTGTATCGCTGAGAAAGGTGCCTGGTATATAGTCAGCAATCAGAAAATTCATGAGACAAACAGGCATTCCAAGACTCCCTGCTGTGATAACACATGGGTGATTTAATGTGTTTGAGGAATTAAGTCACTGAACTGTCACTAGATACCCTCTTATTTCGAGGTTTCACCCCTTCATTTGATCTCTCTGAAATTATTAGCATAGCTTTCTTTTGTTAGGACTCAAAGGAGAGCCCAGACTGCCCATTTGGCAGGTGCTTTTTCAAGGGTACTTGGCTGGATCTTTGTACTTTACAAACTCAACTAACACTCCTGGTATTGGGGGATGGGAAACATGGAAAGGATTTGTTGTTGTTAAGTGCTGTCGTGTCAGTTCTGACTCATAACAACCCTGTATAGGGTTTCCAAGGAGTGTTGGTGGGTTTGAACTGCCAAATTTGTGGTTAGGAATCCAGTGCCAATCCTACACACCACACCAGGATTCTGTATGGAAAGGATATTGCCCTGATTTTATTGCTGAAGGGTGGAATAACACAGGAAATCACTATCCACGAGAGGACAGTATCAAGTCTAGGAATTTCTTCATTTTTCTGTGCTTCTAATGATTATTCTAGATATATGAATTTGGGTAGATGATTTAGAGGCAGCCCTGGGTCCAGGACGCCTGACTCACAGGTGAATGCTCTATACTAAGCTCATCTGCACTACAAGTCTATCACCTTCAGTGACCAGGTCAGTTGTTGGTGGCCAAAAAAACCAAATCAGAAACCTTTGAGTCAATTCCAATGCCACTCCCATTAAGTCAATTCCAACTCATAGCTACCCAAAGTTTGGTTTTATGAAGCAGGTTAAATGTATCAGACACCAGACAAGAACCTGAGATTAGATAAAAAATGAGACATCTGATACATGTACGCTGCATTTGAGGAGCTCTTGAAGGCCACGTACACAAAAATAGCACAGCTGTAGGTCTAACATTCAAATTAACCTCCCATGACAAGTTGTCTTGGTTGATGCTGTCTTGGTTCAAGTCATTTTACCGTAAATGAATAGTAAGACAATAATTAACATCAGCATCATCCCTCCCTCTTGTACAGCTTTCCAGTTTGGCTCTGTCGGACAAACACTGGACTGCTAACCACCAGGCCAGCAGTTCAAACCCATCAGCTGCTCCTCCTAAGAAACCCTATGGAGGGTTGCTATGAGTCAGAACCAACTTGACGGCACTTAACAACAGCAACTATTTATTTCATTTGCTCCTAAAAGCAGCTGTGTAATGATATTTATCAGTTTTCTCTAAGGTCACATAGCCTAGGAGCAGCAGACCTAAGACAAAACCTAGATATCCTCATGCCCAGGCTTAGCTTTGCGACTGGATTCAGAGAACCGTACAAGGTTGGAGTTGCATAGCATGTTGCTGTTGTTTTCAAGTGTTGTTCAAGTTGGTTATAACTCACAGTGGTCCTGTGTACAGTTTCCAAGGAGTGGTTACTAAGTTTGAACTGTTCACCATTCAGTGCTTATCCAATAGTGCCATACCAGATGACAAAAAGTTGTTCCCTTTTTTTTTCAACAAAGTCAAGTAACTCACTCAAAGTCACATGGCCAGTTAATGGCAGAACCAGGACCCAGGGATACTATTTCCAACAAATGGAGTTCTTATTTCCTGTTTGTTGATCAGACTAAAGACCTCTTAACAGAACTGAGTATGACCTTAATAAATGCTAAGCACTATTAAAAAAAAAAATGGGGGCACGGAGAAACAGCTGGCAAACCTAAGAATTCCACTGCTGCCAGAAAAGATTGCACATTTGCAAGATGGTCTCTTAGCAGCATGAGTCTGGGGAGAAGAAAGAGTTGGCTGGGGAGGGGGTTCTGTCTCAAGCCTGGGAAGCAGACATCCCGCAGGTGGGAAACTGGCAGTGCCCACCATCTCAGCAAAAGAGGGATGGAGGGGGGTGGGAGGGGAGAGCCTGGGAATCCTGGCTGGGTGGGAGGGTCAGGGCAGGATTTATACTCTCTTTGGCCAGTGAATGGCTTAGACTCCCCAACCCCACCCCTTCTGGGGCTTCAGAGCAGGACTCATTCACATGCAAATCCCCTCTGAAGCTCTGAGACTGGGCCCCAAACAGTTCAAGACAGGAGAATAGCTCAAGGACAGGAAAAAACAAAGGGTTGTTGTGTTTTGCAGCAGCCCAGGCCGCCTGGCTCAAAGGTGTGTTTCAGTCAGGATTGAGGTGAAGGTGGTGCTTAGGCAAGTGATGCACTGGGAGAAGAAAGATTCCCTATGTGGTGCAAATGGTGAAAGAGCATGGCTGCTAACCAAACTAATGGAAGTTCCAGTCTACCCAGAGATGCTTTGGGAAAAGGCCAGATGATCTGAAAACTCAGTCTTGAAAACCTTATTGGGCATACATGGAATTAACTCCACCCCAACTGGTTGGTTCTGGAATTGAGAGAAGGGACTTCTCTCTGGAAGAGTTTCTAGGAATGTGTGAGATGGTATTGGTCTGCAGCTTCCAGGATTTCCCAAGCCCTAATTTGCATCCTCAAGGCTTGATAAGAGAATCCTTCCAGAGCACTGGCCTAGGGACCAAGTGACCTGGGTTCAAGTTACCACTCATTTGCTGTGTGTCACTTTAACCTCTCTACTCACTGGTGTGCTGAAACCAGCAAGAGCAAATTGTCAAATTTGAGGGAATTTTGCAATCTTGTTATTAAATACAGCCATCATTCAAAATTAAGTTTCGTAAACTTGTAATTAATTGATTCTGTTAAAAACAAATAAATCATATAAAAACTCATCCCTTTCTAATTGTTTTAGCATTTTACTATTATCTGTGTTCTTAAGAGTATTAATGCCTATACATCTGAGTGGTGATTGGTCGGCTTCGGCTACTGTGCATCTTTTCCCAATTCTGTGTTCACTGCATCAAATTGGTGGCTTGAAACTGGTCATAGTGGAAATATGAGGGGACTTCAAAAGGTTTGTGGAAACAGTCCATTCTTTTAATTCCATTTTTCTACAATTTAATTCCATTTTGAAGCTCCCTCATATTTACAGTTTCAAGTCAGGAAACCCTCAAGCCCACATCTGATGGTTAAACAATTACAAGCATATTACTTTCTCCAGACCTCAACTTTCATAAGACTAAAAGGTGGACATTAATATTACCCATTAAAGAAGCAGGGGTATCCTTGGGTAGCACAGACAGTTAATTCATGCTCAGCTGCTAATGGAGAAGTTGGAGGTTTACATTCACCCAGAGGTGTCTTGGAAAAAAGGTCTGGTGATCTACTTGTGAAAAACCAGTCATTGAAATCCCTCATTTGACCTGCTAATTCTAACCAGTTGCCATCAAGTCAACTCTGATTCATGGAAATTCCAAGTATGTCAGAACAGACTTGATGGGAGCGGGTTAGTCAACAGGTTAAATGAGACATTAGGTATAAAGGCAGCTGGGAAATTTTAAGATGGCTTATCAGCATTTCCAAGGGATCCTGTTTCCCAGCCCTCCCTGCTTCTTACCTGATTCTTACTGGGACCTTTCTTATCTCCCATTTCTATCCCTATTGCTCTGTTCAGTGATACTACCATCTGAACTGTTCTTCAAACACACTAGACGCTTACCAATTTAAGACGTTTGCATTGGCTGTTCCCTCTGGTTGGAATGCTTTTCTTCCAGAAAACTACATGGCTGACTTCATCTTGAAGTGTTTACTCAAATGTAACCTTCTCAATCAGGCCTAAGCTGATGACTATATTTAAAATCATAGCTGCAAACCCCATCCAGGAGTTGCAGTGTGGTGCAAAAGATTAGCATGCTCAGCTACTAACAGAAAAGTTAAAGGTTTTAATACAGCCACCCAAAGGAACCTCAGAAGAAAAGTGTAGTTATTTACTTCCAAAAAATCAATCCCTAAAAACCCTACTGACACCCAGGGGGTCATCTGATCCAAGTCGACTCCCTGGGAAACTGCTATTTTGGATCTCCTTTACTCGGCTGCATTTCATTTCTTTGTCAACTTATTATTCACTATACAATCTATTTATAGATTACATACGGTGTTTGTTGTCTGTTTCCCCCAGTGCCATGTAAGCACCATGACCACAGGGAGTTTTGTCTGTTTTAATTACTGCTGTTTTCCAGAAGCTCTTGTAAATAGCAGGCAATGGATATATATTTGTTGGCTCAGTGCATAAATGAATACCTTTCCCACATGGTCTTTTCGCTCTAAGAGCATACCAAAGTAACAGTTGGCTATGTTTCCTTGAATTCAACCTAAAGTTGTACCCAAGAGCAGCCTGTGAACACAGTCACATAATGTGCACACTTTGTGTACTCTTGGCCACTGCATTTCCACCTCACACTGGCATTTTTGGATCCAGCTGTGGGAAATTTCCTTCTGTTTTCCATAACCCAAGGCTTGAGCTATTTACATTTCCTGCTTAAAATGAGCTATGGTAACACTTTTCCGGAGCTCATTTTCACCTTCCAATTCTTCTGAATAAGCTAGAAGAGGTGTTTGGGACCCCTTGTCTCTGGAGTGGAAGAATCCCACTGGGGACTACAAAGGAAATTTATGAGAATAGTTATCCATTTCTCATTTCCTTCTGGGTCTAGCTCCTTTTTCCTCCTCACAGTTCCTGGAGCAAGTCCTGTCCGCTCTCAGAGAATGAGCAGAGCTGCTTTGGGAGCTGGGATCAGACCTTGTCTGAAGGCTGAGGGCATGTTTTAAGTAAACACAGAGGCTGCACAGAAATTAGGGGCATGAGGAGTCAGTCCTGGAGAAGTAGGAGGCCTTGGGAGGCATTTATCTGTTAATTACCCAGCAGGATGCAGACTGACCCCATGCGATCTGGAGGCAGGAGTACTGGCCTGGGAGTGTAGACCATCAGAACTAGTAGGACTTGGGCAGACCAGCTAGTCCAGTTCCCTCAGATGGGGAAACTGAAGCCCACGGTGGAGCAGTAATTTTCCCATGGCCTCAGAAGAGTTAGTGACTAATTTCTACTCTAGAGTCCTTTCCTTTACCTCCACTGCCAGAAGACATATGCCATTTCCTGTCTGCCCAGCACTGTGCCTGCTGCTGCTGAGAACACACATGTGGGCCCTGAACTCATGAAGCTGATGCTCCTGTGGGAATGACCCTGATGTCACTGTTTAGAACAGAAACATCACAGTAGAAAAATTGAGTACTTTCCCATCCTTTGTAGTTCAGACTCCACTTCCTACTATTTTTTGTAAAACATTTTTTTCTCACAAATTAAGTAAAAGAAAAAGTTCCTTAGCAAAATCTTGACAGCACAGAGACCCTCAATGACCTTCAAGGATCTTTCCTTTTCCAAAGTTTATTTAATTATTCCAACGAGCCAAGTGTTGACTTAGGAAGCATATCAAGATCCTCTCTAGCATAGAGCCTTCTCTAAGAATGACCCCATGAAGAGACAGAACCACGATCAAGGAGTAAGGAGATCTGGGTTTAAGAACTGGCTTTCCTGTAAAGAATTTTATGAATGCATTTAAGCTTTCTGTGCCTCAGTTTCCTTTTCTATAAATGAAGCATAAGAACCCCCGCCCTTCTTATTCTATGAGCACTAAATGAGGTAATCAGTTACAAACTGCCATAGACTTTGTATTACTACAAGAAATAAAATAAACAACTGGTTTAAATTATTATATATTCCTGAGTGCTTTTGTGTTCACCCCCCACCCCCCCACACACACACAAAATAGAGGGAATGGAAGCAAATACTGTTGAATGATGATGCACGGAGGGGATTGTTATCATAATGAAATGGTGAGTGTAAAACTGATGTTCTCCCATGTAAATTATCACTCAATTCACAATCAAAACTTTTTTTAAAAAAGAAAAAGAAATAAACAACTGTTTGTGCTTGAGCAATCCTTTCAAAGTATTTTTTGCATTACCTGCCCGCTAAAATTGATTGACATGAATGAAGTAATATGGACAATTTAGTGGTAGAGTTAAAGTATCATTTACCAGTTACTGTTCAGCTGATTCTGACTTGTGGCAATCTTGTGTATGTCATAGTAAAACTATGCTTTAATGGTTGATTGGTTTGGAAGTAGATCGTTAGGCTCTTTGGAAGTGCTTCTGGGTAGACCCCAACCTCCAACGTTTGGTTAGCAGCTAAGCATATTGACCATTTGAACCACCCAGGGACTCAGATAGATGATAAAAATGATGTTTTTGAGGGTATGATGATATCAGACAGGCACTTTATTACTTCTACCATTATCAGCATTATGCTTATGGGTTCCAACTTACAATGATCCTGCGTAGGGAGGGTTTCCAAGAAGCTGCTGGTGGGGTTGCTTTACCAACCTTGTAGTTCAAAGTTCAAAGCTAATCCTACAGCGCCACATCAGAAATCCTTATTAATATAGTTGTAGAATTTATTAAGTTATTTATGTATATGTTGGCACAGTCACAGCAGCAATGGGCTCAATCGTAAGAATGATTGTGGGGTTGGTGTGTGCAGTGTTTTGTTCTGTTGTGTATAAGGTCACCATGAGTCAGAACTGACTAGATGGCACCTAACAACAACATATGTGTTGGGCCTTGTAATTAATCATGAAATGCTTGAGATAGGCATTCTTATTAACCTTGTTTTCCAGATGGGGAAACGGAATCTTAGCAACTTGAGCAACTGCTTCAGTAAAAGGTGGGAGTACACCTAATCCCAGGCCTGACAGACTCTAAGGCCTTTCCCTTGTCAGCTTACACCCATCATTTTCTTTAAATTCTTTCAGAATTGAGTAGAAGGTATTGTATCATTATGAACTTTATTTTATTGCTAACAAAACTAGTACCTGGAGAGATTGACCATGGTCTTTCATTAAGATGATGGTAGAGGCAGAATTTGACACTCATATGTTGGGCTCTTTCAACTGTCTTCTCCTCTTGTTTCGAAATCTAGCCCTGTTTCTAAATTAGATGAGCATTTTCAACTGAACTCCAAATTTAGTGCATGTCAAGAAACTCTGCATCTTTCTAAATCTACTCCTTCTCATATTCCCGATCTACATTTCTGGGAAAGTAGCCACCATCATGTCATGACCTGGGATTGAAACCTGTAATTCCTTCTTCTCCTTCACACATACTCAGTTCCTTAGGCGTCCACCTCCACGTACCTTCATCGGGATATCCATAATGTTCCCAGAAACCCATGGTCTTTTTGGGAACATATATGATTATGTTCAAAATTGTTGTTGCTGTTAAATGCCATTGAGTTTCTTCCAATGTATAGTGACTCTGTACAGGGCTTCCTAGCAGAAGCTGGTGGGTTTGAAATGCTGACCTTGAGCTTAGTAATTGAGTACTTATCCTATGGTGCCAAACCTGTACTTCATGTTCAGTATAGCAACAAGCACCCATATGGCCTCATTTGATAGTTTATATTTCATTTTATTTAACCTGTGATTAACTCCCTTTACACATGGAGTCCTGATGTGGTGCTGTGGAATAACACTAGACTACTAAATGCAAGATTGGTACTTCAAATCCAGCAGCCGCTCCTTGGAAACCCTATATAGGGAAGCTATGAGTCAGAACAGGAGCACTCTAGCTGTACCTCTTCCAACACAGATCTGTTTGCTTTATTGGAAGTCCATGGTACTTTAATATTTTCCTCCAACATCAAAACTCAAATGCATCAGTTCTACAGTCTTCATTATTCACTGTCCATTATTCACATGCCTGTGAAGTTATTGAAAATACCATGACTTGGGTCAGATGTGCCTTAGTTCTCAACTTGACATCTTTGCTCTTGAACATTTAAGAAAGGTCTTGTGCAGCATATTTGCCAAATGCAATATATCATTTGACTGCTGCTTCCATGAGTATTGATGATTGATCCAAGCAAAATGAATTCTTTGACAACTTCGATCTTTTCTCCATTTATATGGATGCTGTTTATTAGTACAGAGGTGAGGATTTTTGTTTTCTTTACATTGAGGTGCAACCCATACTGAAAGCTGTGGTCTTTGACCTTCATCAGTAAGTATTTTAAGTCCCTTTTGCTTTTGCATATTGCAGGTTTTTAATGAGTCTTCCTCCAATCCTGATGCCACATTTTTTGTTTTTTGTTTTTTCAAATAATTCAGCATCATGGATATTGTGCTCAGCATACAGATTGAATGAATATGGTGAAAAATACAACTCTGGCACACACCTTTCTTGATTTTAAACCATTGGGTGTTCCCTTGTTCTGCTTGAACTTCTTGGTTTCTGTACAGGTTCTTCATGATCACAATTAAGGGTTCTGGAATACTCATTCTCAGCAATAGCTTTTTCCATAGCTTGTCGTGATCCACACAATTGAAAGCCTTTGTGTAGTCAATAAAGCACAAATAAACATCTTTCTGGTATTCTTTGCTTTCAGCCAAGAACCATCTGATGTTAGCAATGATATCTCTCATTCTACATCCACTTCTGAATCAGGCTTAAACCTCTGGAGGTTCTTTGTCAAAGTATGGATGCAACCAATTTTGTCCTATCTTTAGCAAAATTTTACTTGATTGTGATATTAATGATATTGCCTGATGATTTCCACATTCCACAAGGTCACCTTTCTTTGGAATGGGTTCAAAGGTGGATCTCTTTCAGTCAGTTGGCCAGGTAGTTGTTTTCCAAATTTCTTGGCAGAGATGAGTGTTGCATCACTTTGTTGAAAGATTTCAATTTGTATTCCATCAAAGATTCCATCAAAGGTGGCTTGTTCTTTGCCAATGTCTTCAATGCACGTTGGATTCCTTCCTGCGGCATCATCAAACCTTTCTTTTTGGTAGAGTGACTCAGTATTCCTTCCATCATCTTTTGATGCTTTCTGCATCATTTAATATTTTGACCATTGTTGCTTTTTAAGTGCTGTCGAGCTGATTCCGACTCATAGCAACCCTTTATAAGGTTTCTGAGGAGCAACTGGTGAGCTCAAATAGCCGACCTTGCCGTCGAATGGACTTTGTAGTCCAGCACATTAACCCACAGCACCACACCAGGACTTCTTTTGACCGTATAATCCTTTATTACTGCAAGTTGAGGCTTGGATTTTTTTCTTCAATTCCCTCAACTTGAGAAACACTGAGCACATTCTTTGCTTTTGGTTTTTTAACTCCAGGTCTTTGCACATTTGTTTAAAATATTTTACCTTGTCTTCTTAAATTGACCCTTGAAATTTTCTGTTCAGCTCTTTTATTGCCTCATTTCTTCCATTTGCTTTAGTATCTCTATGCTGGAGAGCAAGTTTCAGAGTCTCTTCTGACATCCATTTTGGTCTTTTCCTTCTTTCTTGTCTTCTTAATGACCTTTTGCTTTCTTCCTGAATGATACTCTTGATGTCATCCCATAACTTTTCTGGTCCATGGTCTTTAGTGTCTAATGCATCAAATCTGTTCTTCAGATGACCTCTAAATTAGGTGGGATATGTTCAAGGTCATATGTTGGCTTTCATGGACTTATTTTAATTGTCTTCTGCTTCAGTCTGAACTTGTGTATGAGCAATTCTACAGTCTACCCTTGGCCTTGTTTAATCTGATGACATGGAGTTTTTGCACCATCTCGTTCCACAGATGTAATCAATTAGATTTTTGTGTTACATATGGTGAGGTCCATCTGTATAGTCGTCTTTCAGGTTGTTTATAAAAGATATTTGCCCAGAGAAGCAGTGACACCAGTGATGGAGGCAAAGATGAGGACATGGAGAGAGAGAACAGCTGAGGACTCTAGACTCATGGAAAGAGAAAGGCTGTGTGCTGGCAGTCAGGAGGCAGGCTTGCAGAATGTGCCCTTTGGTGTTTAAATAATATATTTCTGAGTGTTTTTGTGTACATAAAATAAAACAAAACAGAGGGAATAGAAGCAAATACTATTGAATAATGATGCACAGAGGAGATTGTAATCATTGCAATGAAACAATGAGTGTAAAACTGATGTTCTCCCATTTAAGCTACGACTCAATTCACAATCAAAACTTTAAAAATGTCAGCCATTAAAAACCTTATGGAGCCTAGTTATACACTGGCACACATGGGATTGCCATGTGTCAGAATTAACTAGACAGAGCTGTTTGCTTTTTAAAGTTGTTTCATTACAAGCTGCTTCTAAGTTTTCATTAGTATAGACATTTGTTATTGAAACGAGGAACCTTGTATATACATTTTTGTGCTTATCTCTGGTTACTTCTTTGGGAAATGAAACAATTTCCAGATGTGAAAAAAAAGGTATTTGCAATGAAGAAGTCATTGATCTTGCAAAAATTCTTATCATGTGATTGCCAGCATCATTTTTTTCACCAACGCCATACTTTCCAACTACTGATCCTGCTTCTTTGTTTTCAACCTTTGCAATCCAATCGCCAGTAATTATCAATACATCTTGATTGCATGCTTGATTAATTTCAGACTGAAGAAGTCGGTTGCTGTTGTTGTTAAGTGTCGTTGATTCGGTTCTGATGCATAGTGACCCTGTATAAGGTTTTTGAGGAGCAACTGGTGAGCTTGAACCACCAACCTTACAGTTCATACTGACTTTGCAGTATAGTACATTAACCCACAGCATCACACCAGGACTCCGAAGAAGTTGGTAGAATTCTTCAGTTCCATCATCACTGACTTTAGTATCTGGTGCAGAAAGTTGAATAATAATGGTATTAACTGGTCTTCCTTGCAGGCAGATGGATATTATACTATCACAGAAAGTGTTGTATTTCATGACTGATCTTGATATGTTCTTTTTGATGATGAATGTGATGCCATTTCTCTTCAATTTATCATTACCGACATAGTAAACCATGTGACTGCTGGATTCAAAGTGACCAATACCAGTCCATTTCAGGTCACTGATGCTTAGGATATCAATGTTCATGCATTTCATATCACTTTTGACAATTTCCAATTTTCCTAGATTCATATTTCATACATTCCATGTTATGATTATTAATGGATGTTTACAGCTGTTTCTCTTCATTTTGAGTTGTTCCCCATCAGCAAATTAAGGTTTTGAAGGCTTTACTCCATTTGAGTCATCATGATCAACTCTACTTTTAGTAGGTTGCTCTTCTCAGTCGTATTTTGAGTGCCATCCAACCAGAGGGATTCATCTTCTAGCACTCTATCTGACAATTTTTTTGTGCTCTTTCATCATGTTTCAATATTCTGAAGCTGACAATTTTCTACTGCTATTCATAAGGCTTTCAAAGACTAAATATTCAGAAATAGACCATCTCTCCTTCTTCCTAGTCTGCTTTTGTTTGGAACCTCAGCTGAAACCTGTCTATTGTGGGTGACCCTGTTAGTATTTAAAATACCCATGGCATAGCTCCCATAATCACAGCCTCATGCAAGTCACCATGGTATGACAAACTGACAGACAAATGATGATTCCTTTGTGGTAACTCTGCTATAATATTCTGCTTAGGGAATTGCACTAATAAGCTCCTAT
The DNA here is from genome assembly GCF_000296735.1 of Chrysochloris asiatica. Lineage (NCBI taxonomy): Eukaryota > Metazoa > Chordata > Mammalia > Afrosoricida > Chrysochloridae > Chrysochloris > Chrysochloris asiatica. The sequence goes on along the minus strand of NW_006408695.1, from coordinate 7,008,668 downwards.
TTATCCCACAAAACTTATCTCAGATATCAACTCTTTCAGAATATTTTCTGGACCACCCATCAATAACCACTTCCAAAGTTAAGTACTGCCTTATACCTCTTATGTGACTAATCTGGCTCTAATTTTCTAATGGGGCACTTGTCTCATCACACACCATCAAATTGTGAATTGAGGGCAGCAACAATGTTACTCTTCTTTGTAAGTCCCATCTTTGTGATGATCTTCAATAGGATTCATAGGCCACGGGGGACCAGTGAAAGAATTTGAGAGTGATATAATCAAAGTGATGATTTAGGAAGATCCCACTGGTTGTATGTAGAGGTGGACTGGATGAAGGAAGGCTAGTAGTGAGGTGAGAGAAATAGTAATAATGAGGGAACTAACAGTGAAAAAGATGAAGGAAACATTGAATGCATCAACAATATAAGATTAATCGTAGTACAATGGAGTTGCATCGTATGAGCATTTAACAGAAGTCTACCATATATATTCAATGAAAGTAAAAAGAAGAGAGGAAGAATAAATAATAATAATAATAATAAAGGTGAATTTTGCATTCTTTTTAATGAAGAGATGTCATGATGTGATTTTGACAATGGAATCTGCAGTGTTTTAGGAGTTCTGGCAGCAATGTAGTTAAACATTGGGCTGCTAACCCAAACCCCACCAGTCACTCTGAAATAGACAGATGAGGTTACCTGCTTCTGTAAAGATTGACAGTCTTGGAAGCCCTAAGGAGCAGTTATACTCAGTCCTGTATGGTTATTATGAGTCAGAATCAACTGGGTGGCATTGGCTGTTCCTTCAGTAATGAACACTCCATACTTCCTTTTAAGTACAACTTGACCACTTCATCTGGTGTTCAACCAAAGGAACTGTAATTTGTTTCATTTTGGTGGAGTAAGCCCTCTTCTGGGCTTACTGAGATATGATATTGTATTTTATTTACTCCATCAAGAATATAAGATTAGTAGCAGTACAATGGAATTATATCATATGAGCATTTAAGAGAAGTCTATATATATACTAAGTGAAAATGAAAACAGAGAGAGAGAGAATAGAAAAGTTCTTTGATTCTGTCACCCTCATATTCTTTCAATGACTTCCCATTGTCTATGGAAGTCTAAGAATCCTATTGAAGATTTATCACAAGATAGACATTGTACCAAAGACTGAGCCTTCAAAAGAGTATAAGAGTGGAACAACAGGCTCTGTGATATAGGGATTAGGCATAGTCTGAAGAAGGGAAATAATAATAAGATGTTTGACTGTCTTATGAATATTGGTTTCCCTTGCCTACTATTGTAAAATAGACACTTAAGTGAATAGAAAGGAATGTTGGGAAACATGTTTAAAGAAAGCTTGTAAGCCTTTCTTCAACCTATAACTGATTGGAATACCTAAAAGAGGTTTTACAACTTGCTCAGTGAAATAGGCCTCTTGCAGAGCCTTTGCAGTGTGTAGGACCTTAGGTGGAATCCTGAGCCCCATTGAGAACCTTCTGAGGTGGGACATTCCCGCTAGAAAGGACAAGCAGACCAGTCTGGAACATCTAGAGTGAGAGAAGATACATCTTCAAAGAAGGATCAGCAGGAAAACACCACTACAAAAATGGCAGTATGATTGGCGAATACAAGCATAAGCAAGTTGTTCTATGGGAAGCTATCAAGGCAACCAATCAAGTCCCTTCAGGACAACCCCCCCTCTAAGACTGAAACTCAAAAGGAACACATGAGCAGGCATGTAAGCTTGCTGGACAGCACATTGGTCTACTGGTGACTGGAAGAGGGGAAAAGGCAGCAATGAAGAAATGGGCTGAGTTCAACCACGTTCCACAGACTCCTGTTGACCTGGAGATGAAAGAGAGAAGAGGAAGGGCTGGTTGGACCCAAATGTGGCAAGACCTGGGGATACCTGAGCCAAGGACATAGCCACAGAGGACTAGAGTTGAGAGTGAAGCATCCAGCTGATATGAAGTGAGGAGAGACACACAAGAACACCCAAACTTGCAGATAGTACCCATTTGACCTGGCCTCAATGACTTGATAATCAGAACTCAACTAGAGGATGATAAAAAACAACAACAAAAACAAAAACAACAATTTTTGATAAAGGAAACAAGGATAAATTACTACTATTTGATGAGCTTGACCTATATTCATGGATATAGTAGCTCAAAATGCCAACAGAGAGGGAAGGAATCTTCACATCAAGTATCAATGCAATCATCTCTGTATACAGGGTAGATAGGGACAGGCAACTTAGACACTGGCTACCTAAAATGAGGGGCGATAAAGGCACAAAGCAACTGGCTTACAAGTTTCCAAGAGAGAGTTTAGATTAAGAGCCCAGGAGGCAGGCTTGCAGAATGTGCCCTTTGGTGGTTTAAATTATTATATATGCCTAAGTGTTGAAAAAAAAAAAAAGAGTATAAGAAGATTGAAAATGAAGATCAAGGACTACAGATTTCAGTATGGATTAGACCTCAATGTAGAGGAAAAAAATTCATCACAACTGGACCAATAGATAACATTATGATAAATGTAGAAAAGATTGAAGTTGTCAGAGATTTCATTTTGCTTGGATTCACAATCAACAGTCAAGAAAACAGCA
>NW_006408695.1:6945950-7005095 GCF_000296735.1 Chrysochloris asiatica | reverse complement strand
GCTACCAGAATAGCACCCCTCTATTGTTTCACTGATTATTTATTTTCTATGACACTGGACTGAGAGTTTTGAGATATAAATTCTGATCACCATGTGACCTTGGCCAGTAAATTGATTTTCCCTGGACTTTGGACATGATGATTATGAAGCTGGGCCATGGTTTCTAAAGTCTTAGATTCACAGACTAGCAGGGCTACATGGGCTTTAAAGACTATGTACTTCAGCCCCCTGAGGTTGACTGAAGAGGATCAGAGATCTCTCCAGAAATATTTACTTGATCAAGGTTATTGTTAGTAAAGAATGATACCAGAACTCACACCTCCTGACTCCCAGTCAATGCACTTGTTCTCTGCACCAGGCTGCCTGCAATTTTAACAAGTTGTGATCCATACGCCTCATCTGTGCACTGCAGGATTGCACACATTGCAGTTATATCCTAAAGAAGCAGATGCTGCTCTGCAGATGTGCATGTGCCCTAAAGACTAAAGACTACAGAAAATCAGGCTGGAATGGAATTTTAATAGAATCTGGGCATCCGGATTCTATTAAAATCTGGGGTCCTGCTCTTCTTCAAGCAATTGATGTGTAGTGTCACTACTTCCATCAGCATCACCCTAATTGACCTAGGTGGGAAGAGTGGTTTGTGGACTTTGACTGGGCCAGAAAGGGTTCCTGGGAGAGGGACTCTGTAAATCATTAATGTGCTCAGAGACTAATGCAAAGATTGGTGGTTTGAGTCTACTTAGAGGCACCTTGGGAGAAAGGGCTAGCGATCTGCTTCTGAAAACTCAGCCACTCAAATCCCTGTGGAGCACAGTTTTACTCTGACATACATGGGTAGCTATGAGTGGGAATCAACTCAATGGCAACTGGGTTTGTTTGTTTGTTTTTTAGGTTTGCCAGGGGAATTCAGTTACAGAGTGAAAAATCTTCAAAACAGGACATGTTTTCTTGTCAAAGGCAACCAATATTATTTGAAGTTGCTTGGAAAAGGACAGCAGTAGCATGATATATTTATAAATTCTCTTCAAATGTCCTGCCATCAATACATCCCCAGCAGACCGCAGACTCTTACTGGAGTGCTTATGGGTCATGGAATTTTGAGAAGGGGCTATTGTAACATGTTATTAACATTTTCTGGCTTTATCCTGCCTAGGGTAATGAGGGTATGGTGAGATCATCACAAATATTTTGGCAAGGAAAATTGAGATTAGAATTCTGGGATTTAAGGAAATATAGGGATCATCTTATCTCACCCTCTCATTGAACCGATGGGAAAACAGAATTTTGGAGAAGGCTATTGACTTACCCGGGGATCATATGACATATTAATGCTTTTACTTAAATGAGGATGCAACAGCTTCTCTCTAATTTATAGTTGGAGAAAGCACATACTCTGGAGACTGGGTGCAAGGGGCATGATAAGAAATAGTAAACAGGTTTCCACTCTATGTGAAAAGCTTCTGGCCTTGGGAGTTTGATGTCTGAGTGACAATCCTGTCTATGAATTCTGAGCTTTCTTCTCCTCTTCTGTCCAGGAGAACTTGGCTTGTTGTTGTTGTTAAGTGCTGTAGAGTAGGTTCCGATCCATAGAGACTCTGTATAGGGTTTCTGGAGTAGCTGATGAGCTTCAATCGCTGACCTTGTAGTTGAAACCAACTTTGCAGTCCAGCGCATTAACCCACAGCACCACACCAGGACTCCAGAACTTGACTTCTGATAGTTGTTAAGTGCTTTCGAGTCATTCAGAGCCATAGTGAACCTGTATAGGGTTTCCAAGGAGTGACTGGTATGCTTACACTCCTGAGCTTATCCTACATTGCCACACCAGGATGAGTTGTAATTTCTCAAAGGTGCTCAAGGATGCCATGGAGCAAAAGCCTGCACAGTAAACTTCAGAGCTACCTTCAACTTGAGCAGCTCCACTTTTATCTGCTTTCTATTTTGGCTTATCAAAGATTCCTTAGAAGAAGAAAAAGGTCACAGGGGAAGGACATATTTGAAAAACAACAATAACAACAATAGCATGGGGTTAGATGAGTCTCTAGAATGCTTGCATTCTCCACTTAGTATACAAAGCTCTGCTGGGCATGTGTCGGCAAGGGCACAGGGCCTTGGCATCTCCATATGAGCACCCGGTGTCAACCTCTGAGGATGAAGCATCCTGCAGAGAGAGTCCTGTTCATGTCCCAAGCTGTTGGAACTTCTGCAGGGAGGCCAAGTCCCATGCCAGGATGGCATTTGGAGAGAAAGTCAGCTGAGCAAGCACAAAGCAAGATGCACACCCTCAGTGTTAATCCTTCTTCCAAAGAAATTGGAAAAACATGTCTGCATAAGAGAGGCAAGGACAGTAGACACTTCAGGCAAACAGCTCAGTCTGCATTGCCTCAAGCTAACTACTTCTTTGCTGTTCCCAAGTCACTTGGTTGATAGACCAAAAGGCCTCTAATGTTGAATAAGAGAAATACTATCAGATTTTCTGGTGTGGCACCTTAGGATAAGCATTGACTTCAAGGTTAGTTTGAACCACAAGGTTGGCAGTTCAGACTCATCAGCTGCTCCTCAGAAACCCTATTCAGGCTCAGTATGAGTCGGAACCAACTTAACAACAACAACACATAGGATTTTCTCATCTCTACTCTCCAGATGTGCAAATTTAGGTCCTGAAAGGGAAAGTTTCTTATATCTCATCTTTTGGAGAGTTAGGGACATATCTGGAACCAGAACTACCATGTTCTGAAACTCAGACAAGAACCCAGGGCCAGGTTGCCCTTTTATAGGTCCATCTCCCTGGGTTTTGGGAAGGTGTCTCACCACCCTGCATAGAAACTAGTAATCAGTTTTCAAAATATTCTTCAGCCAGAAAGGTCAAGCTTTGGGTAAAAATGCATTCAAAGTCATGAATTCATTGTCAGAAGAGAACTTTAACTCTGATGCTATTGTTGCCCTTGAAAATACTTTGTTATGCCCTCCTCCCACACACACACACAATAAAAATTGTGATTGGTGTCAGCTTCTTAATCTGTTTTGCCAGAAGATTCGATTTATTTAAGGAATGACTTAAATCCTCTACTATGGAGTCCTGGAGTCATGGTGTGGTACTGTTGGATAAGCACTGGATTGCAAGGTCAGTTTGAACTGTAATGACTGGTAGTTCAAATCCACTAGCCACTCCTAGGAAATCCTATACAGTGTCACTATGAGTTGAAACCATAGTTGACAGCACTAGCCAGCAACAACATGGAGTCCTGGTGTGGCACTGTAGGATAAGCACTAGACCACAAGGTTGCTTTGGACCCCAAGGTTGGTGGTTCAAACCACCAGATGCTCCTCAGAAATCCTACTCAGGATCTCTCTGAGTCAGATTCGACTCAACTGGCACTTAGCAAAAACAACAAGATGTGTTGATCTTGGTAAAGGAGTCCTAACAAGGTTAATCTTGGTATCTGTTTGAATAAAAAGGAAACTTGTAAAAAATATTACCTAGTACATACAAAGTTGAGAGTCATTTTTTTTGCAGTGTATAAAGAGGAAATAATGAGAAGTCACTGTTACAGCTCAAGAAATGAAAATTCTACTGAGGTCTTAGCTACCAATAAAAACAAGCATTTTCATTGTCAAAGTGTCTGGATGATTAATGCATTTGAATCAGAGGAAAAAAAACTGTGTAGGAAATTCACATCTAGCTTGTCCAAATCCAATGTTACATTAAGGTAATGTGTATTTTATCTTTTATCATCCTATTCTTCAACTAAATTGTTAAAGAATAACATGGTTTTATTAATAGCATTTTAAAGTCCTGGTGTGGCACTGTAGTATAAAGCACTGGACCATAAGGTCAGTTTAAACCACAAGGTCCGTGGTTCAAACTCACCAGCTACTCCTTGGATACCCTATACAGTGTTGATACAAGTTGGAACTAACTTGATGGTACTTAACAAAAAAGTATTAGTATTATTTGGCGGGGGCGGGGGATGGGTTGAGGGATTCTGCAAAACATAATGACCTACATCTATAATGTTAACCTGGATTTTGGTTCTGACAGAGGCTAGATTATATCCTAGCAGGCATAAATGATCTTTATGTTTAGGATGATGGACATTTAGGGGCTTTGGGTATCCTCTGGTTGATCCCTGTGTCCACTGAGAAGTTGGCTTTAATTTTTTTTAAATGATAGAAACTGCACACCCATCTAGATGACCAAGCCATATCAGCTCCTAGGGAAATCAGTCATGGATAAATGACTGGCTTTATCTGTCCGTTACAGCTCATTTCCATTGTATGCAATGATCATTTGCCTAGGTTTACCTCTTTTTGTATGGAACCAGCTCTTTGCACCTTTACATCCCCATGGGCTAAAACATAACAACAATGACGAGGAAGATGAGGACTGGGAAATGTTTCATTCTGTTACACATAGAATTGTTATGAGTAGGAATTCATTTTATGGCACCTAGCTGCGAACCTTAAGGCCAGCAGTTCAAAACTACCAGCAGCTCCGCGGAGAAAGATGAGGCATTCCGTTCCCATAAAGATTTACAGCCTCGGAAACCCTGTACAATATGGGTCTGAACTGACTCGATGGCACTTAACAACAACAAGTAAAAGCATATTCGTATACTCTCTAGCATAGGACATTTAATAACAGAAGTTATTTTCTACTGAGGCAGTGTTGCTTTTCTGGAAACATTTTGCAATGTCTGAAGATACTTTTGGTTGTCCTAACTGGGGGCAGGGAGAAACTGTTACTGGCATCTAGTAGGTACAAGTCACATTTTCTGCTAACCATCCCACAATGCTTAAGAACGCTCCCTTTAACAAAGAAATATCTGACTCAAAATGTCAATAGTGCTGAAATGGAGAGATCCTGCCACAGAGCATTCATTTTGGAAAGTTTTTAACACCAGAAACCCAATAGGGAGGTAGTGGTTGTGTGCCGTAGAGTTGGTTTCAACTCTTCGTGACCCTGTGTAGGGTTTCTGAGACTGTAAATCTTTATGGGAACAGAAAGCCTCATTTTTGTTCCTCAGAACACCTGGTAGATTTGAGCTACTGCCCTTACTGTTAGCAGCCCTGTTCATGACCCGATTATGCTACCAGGGAATACAATATATACAATGCAAAATGAATTTAACCAGTGTACATCAATGGGCTCAAGCATGGTAACAATTATGAGATTGGCTCGGGACCAGACAGTGTTTCGTCTGTTGTGCATAGGGTCACTATGAGTCGGTACCAACTCCTTGGCACCTAACAACAACAATGGGGTACAAAGCCCCATTTGTGAGACCCTAACTAAAAAATACCAAACGCTTGGGCATCTAGGGGGCGCTCAGCAGGAAAAGGTTACAAGTGATTATGTGCAGATAAGCTGGGAAAAGTTGGGAAAGGCTTCAGGCCGGCCCTGAAAAGCAACATATGCTAAGCTATGATAACCGCTACATTTTGCTTCTGTAAATAGCTTGCTTGCTTAGCCCCCTTTGGTAAAATTCCATCTCATCCCAACTCCACTATATAAACCCCTTGCTGTAAGACCTTGGGGCTGCGACCACTTCTCAAGTGGCACAGCCCCTGCACAGGAATAAAAGCTCTCTGCTTCAATTTGGCCTCCATGTAGTGGTGCCTGTTTGCTGGGGTATAACACATTTATAGGACCTCTTTTCCCCCCTTCTAAACCCACCAGCCAATCCTTGGAAATCTTATACAGGGTTGCTATGAGTCAGAAACAACTCAAACACACTTAACAAAAATAACAATAGCATGGCCCCTTTGAGTGCTGCAGTATCATGGGGCTCAGTGGAGCACAGCTTGTAAGTTTTTTGTGTGTAATGGATTTCAAAGTCACAAGGCATAATGTTATAGATTGAATTGTGTCCCCTCAAAATATGTGTTGTAAATCCTCTATGTTTGTGTTTATCACCCCATTTGAGAATGGGTTGTCTTTGTTATCTTATTTGATAGGATTAGTATAGGGTGTGTTTTGAGTCAGTCTCTTTTGAGATATAAAAAATTCAACAAGCAAGCAAGTGATCAGAAATGGGGGGAGAGAGATGCAAAGCTGTAGATTTTCCAGGAGCAGAAGTTCAAAGAGACGAGGATGCTCCTCCTGAGTGGAGAGAAAACCTTCCCCTGGAGTTGGTACTCTGATTTTGGACTTCTAATCTCCATAACTGTGAGAAAATACATTTCTGCTTGTTAAAGCCACTCACTTGTAGAATTTCTGGTATAGCAGCACAAGAAAACTAAGACACATAGGTGCGGAACTTTGATCAATCACATATAAGCTGTACTACATTGAGTGAGTTGCTAAAACTTCCTAAATTGGTATACTTGCCTATGAAATAAGATAGTAGTACCTGTATCACAGGATTATTTTAAAGGTTGAATAAGATTATAAGTCTAAAAACACCTTATAAACTCATTAACTTGCTGCTGATCAAATAATTTGATTAATACAAGATTGACTCTTGTTGAAAGTGGAAAAAAAATGAGGCTTTATACTAAAAACACATGAAGCCTACTCTAGAATTGTCTGATGAGAACCTCTTTCATTAAGCTATAGAAAGCTGAGAAAGTAAGTTTTTAAGTCTCCATGTCTTTTGTATACGATATGACCTTAAATTTTATTTAGTCTCTGAGAAATACTCTATCTTTTGTCAGCTGCACTTTAAAAAGAGAACAGATTCCCACTCGTGGAATTTTGGGTGGGTTCTTACTAAGATCTCTCTCTCTCTCTCTCTCTCTCTCTATATATATATATATATATATATATATATATTCCTCTTTCCATATATTTTTTCACATCCACTTGTAATAGCTTCCAGCATCACAGGAACACACAAGTATGACAAACTGAGAGATAATGTTTGAGGACCAAGATGCACCTGACTCAAACTTGGGCTTTTTCAATTGTGTCATATGCATGTGAAAGCTGGAAAATGAATAAGGAAGATCATAGAAGAATTGATGCATTGGAATTATGATGTTGGCAATGAATATTAGAAAGCACAATGGACTAAAGAACAAAACAAATTTGTCTTGGAAGAAATGCAACCAGAGTGCTCCTTAGAAGCAAGGATGTCTCTCATTCTTTGGACATGTTGCCAGAAGGGATCAGTCCCAGGAGAATGACATCTTGCATGGTAAAGTGAAGAGTCAGCGAACAAGAGGAAGACCTTCAGCAAGATAGATTGATGTAGTGGCAGCAGCAATGGGCTCAAACATAAGAACAATTGTGAGGGTGGCTCGGGATCAGGCAGTGTTTCATTTGATTGTGCATAGGGTCGCTAAGAGTCAAAACCAACTTGATGGCATCTAATAATAACACCTTCTGATAGTGATATCCTATTCCATCCATGCCCTTTGCTAACAAAATCCAAACTCTGTAGCATGACATCCAACGTCCTTCAGAATCACCCCAGTCTACCCTTCCAAATGTACCTTCTATTCTCTACTACTGCATACCCTGTACTCCCCCAACACTTGATGGCTCATAATTTGCAGATTTAGACAGTACTTTCTAATACATCAGACTTGGACATGATTATGGTTATGTTTCTGTCTGATTATTGTTTACTCTGGGTCCCTGTCATCTTCTATGTGTTCAATAAAACGTGCCCTTTGAGCATAGGCAATGAGAACCTTAAAGACTTTAAGAACTAAAAAAAAAAAAAGGAAAAGATTGTATTTGACTAAGTCAGATCCTCCCAACCTCAGTTTCTTCTGTGGTCTTTTCTAGTTCTATCCACTCAGGCTGCATTAATCCTACCATCCCTAACCATCATTGATCAGGGTATGACCTTGTGTATCTCCCCCATTAGACTGGTAACCTGGGAGGGCAGTGTTTAGCTCTTCTAGAATCTTTAACCACCATTGGAAAGCCATGTCTAGTTGGGAAGTATTAAGGGTCTCACCTTCACATAGTCATATTCACAAAGATAGGAGGATTCCAAGTCGAAATGCATGAAGTAAAGCTTGATCCGAAATCCCTCTGGAACAGTGATATTCCATGTCACTTCAGAATCACTTGGATAGGAATCCGGATAGCCCGGTGACTGGATATGGCCAAACATATCATTTAGCTCCACGGTGTGGGCTGAAGCTTTCAACAGGGAGAAGCACAGAGCGTGACAAAGAAGGAGCCACCTGAAAGATATGAAGGTGGATCTATTTATACCCATGGGCACAGGCCCCCAACATGTACCTAAACCAATAGCCAAGAGACCAAGCCCTTAGTGGATTTCTGCCACTGACCTATGTAATAATGTCCCTCTTATTGGCTATGCTTACCTACTCTGCATCACAGGGGAGATGGTAACTAAGTGATTTCTCAGTTTTCTTCTTTTAACGATTCAATAACAATATTAAGCTTTTCCTGAGAAGACCACATTTGGGATTCTCATATATCTCCTTTTACTGTGGAAAATATAAATTTCATTATTAGGTAAAAGTTGATGTCATTTATCCAGCTCGACTTCATGTTAAAAATCATAAACTGTTGATTTTTTTTTTTTTTTAAATAAGTAATTCACAAAAACATGATGCAATTGAAATAGGAGTTCCAGGGTGGTGGCAAAAATGGTTAACATGCTCAGCTGCTAACCGAAAGCTTAGACATCTACTCAGAAGCACTTCAGAAGAAAGGCATGCTAGTCAACTTCTGAAAAATCAGCCACTGAAAACTCTAAGGAGTATAGTTCTACTCAGACACACATGGGGTCACGTAAGTCAGGATCAATTTTATGGAAACTGGTTTTTAATATTGGGATGAGACTCGTTATACTCAGTGATGAAATCTGTGGTACCTTAAAGAAAACACATTGAATGAAATACTTCACCACAAAATCAGTCAATGTACATAAAGTCTGAATAAAGAAAGAATGAGCAAAACAAATTTTTTGTTTTGTTTTGTTTTTTCTCTTGGTAAGGGTTTTAATAAAAGGGTCAAAGACCTGGAAATTATTTCCAGCTCTAGGAATCAGAGATCATGGACTGTTAAAAGAGTTGCATAAGGGACACAAAAATTCAATAAAACTCACAGAATAGGCCAAATGTGGCTGATGCAATAATGAGGCTGAGTTATTGAAGTTGGTCAGAACTCTAATGGTTAGTATATACACCAGACATCTAACAGAGCACTCTTCTTGCAAGAACTAGAGACCTTGAACTTAAACATTGCAAACTCTCCATTAACAGGATCTTGCTTTCATTTCCAATTTCTATTAATGGTCTGTCTGGAGATCAGACATTTCCTTCAGCCTGAAACTTTATCATTCTTTCCTCTTACATGATATTCAGTAGTCACCACATTTTATTTATTCTGCCTCCTATGAAGCAGAAAGCCTCATCTTTCTTCTGAGGAGCAGCTGGTGGATTCGAATTGATGATGTTACAATTTAGCATCCCAACACATAACTCATCAGGGCTCCTAGGAGTCTAGAAACCTGCATTGTTGTTGTTGTTAAGTGCCATTGAGTCCGTTCTGACTCATAGGGACCCTGTATTGGGTTTTTGAGGAGCAGCAGATAGAATTGATCCTCTGACCTTGCGATCAGCAGTCTAGTGCTTATCCTACAGTGTCATACCAGAATTCCTCTAAACTGCATTGTTGTTGTTGACTCATAGGGACCCTGTATAGGATTTCCAAGGAGCGCCTAGTGAGTTTGAATCACTGACCTTGTGGTTCAAACCAACCTTGTGGTCTAGTGCTTTTTCCCTGCAGTGTCACACCAAGACTCCCTAAACTGTATTGTTGTTGTTAAGTGCTACTGAGTGGATTCCAACCCATAGTGGCCCTGTACAGGATTTCTGAGGAGCAGCTGGTGGGTTTGAACTGCTGACTTTGTAGTTTGCAGTCCTACAGCACTGTACCAGGAGTCCTAAACTGCATTAAAAGATGCAAAAATAGTGTGGAGGTCATGTCTCACTTCCTCTGGTTTTACAAAGGAAAAAGGAGACTCAAACTCAAACCCAGACCAAGGCAGTTTCCTATGAAGCAGAGGCCAGACATGCCTCCATCCTACCACCTTCTTCAGCCTATTTGGCCACGAACCATCCCTCCCACAGCACTCTCTGCTTCACATCTGGGTTCGATAATCCATTGCAGTGGCCACACAGAATTCATAACAATGCTCATGATTATTGTGTTTATTAGAGAAGTGAACAGGGGACAATTTAGGATCAAAATGAACTCAGAATGCCCCAGTTTTCCAATCAGGAACAACTTTTCTCTGCTATATTGCAGGCATATATCATTTTTGTTTTCAGTCTCTTAGCCATGTGGTCCTTTGGCCTCTGCTGTGCTTGGACAAATGTCACAAAGCTAGTCTGTAAATGCCCAAAGGACATTTTCTGTAAGCCAGTCTCCTGCCCATGAGCATTCAGCTTTGATTGGGTCCATGGATTTAGAAGTCCTCAGTTGCTCTGACTTTCTATACCACTGCCTCTCCCACATCCTCTGCTGTCTCTGCTTTTCTAGATAGAGATCTCATGCTCTGCTCCTGTTCTTCTTTCTTGATGGTACTGGGGTTGATCCTTTCAACCTAAAGGGATGGCAAAATTAACCAACCCCAGTATTGGAGTCCTGTACACCTTATTTGCACATACCCATCTAATCATTTGGTGGGAAGGAGACATTGGATAGAAATCTAAATTTATCAAGTAAATTCGAGATACCACAGAAGAAATATATGTGGTGAAATGTTGGAATCATTTCCCTCTTGGTCTTTGGTTAACAGTGTTGAAAGAGGGAGCTAAAAGGAGGCATTTTTAACTACACTCCCTTGTACTCTTTCCCTCTCCAAATGTCCAGTTTCAAAGATGAAAGTTGCATTGCAACTCAAACTGATTTTTGAAGCATCTGGCCAGTGCATTATGCTTTCCATCTAATTACAAGTGTGGTACTGTAGGATAAGTAGTGGACTGCTAACCACAAGTTTGTTAGTTCAAACACACTAGCTGCTCCTTTGAAACACTATACACAGCCACTATGAGTTGGAACTGACTCAATGGCACTTAACAACAACAACAGTAACAAATTAGTTTGTACACAGGTTTTGGAAACCTTTTGCATCAATTGTCTTGACCAAGTTTCCCATTACCTTTACTTCCTAGAAACCAGTTTGGGATTGATATGATGGGACTTCTGTTCTGCTGGGATTAGGAGAGATTAAACATGCAATTTGTGGAAGAAAAAAAAAAAAGTACTAAATGAACTAATTTTCTTCCTTTTTAGTTTAAGTTTTGAGTTGGTAATCTACTCACATGGTTCAAAATGACAAAGGAATAAGTGGAAAGACAGTAAAAGTTCTCCTCTCCACCACCATCTCCCAACCAATGAGTTTTACTTTCTAATATGGTTAACTCTTAACCTACTTTTATAGATCCGTTTTTACATAAATAATATATCACTTTTCTTTCTTTCATCTTTTCTTTCTTTCATATAATTGGTGACCTACTATCCTCATTGTTAGGCTTCTTGCTTTTCTTGGTTAATGACATTATCTATTTTGGAGAAATCTACAAGATAGGTAATGTCATTAACCAAGAATTCATTCTTTTGAATTCCATCATGTACATGTATCCCACTTCACTGAATCAAATCCTGTAGTGATGCACATTTAGGGTTGTTTCCATTCTTTCCTTTTCCAAGCAAGTTGTAACGAATAACCTTATCCCTAAGTTATTTTGTACCTATGTGACCTTATCTGTGTGAATAATTTCTAGAAGTGTAACCAGTGGATCAGTGCACTAATTTAACAGTGAGTTTAAGGTGTAAATAGGTGAGCTTGCTATATGCTAAAAAAGATAAAATAGCATCTTAAATCACAGTGGTCAGCACCTCACAAAGTCTATATAGTTTCAAAGTGGAACCATACCATATATTCACCAAATATTTAGCATATATATAGAGAGAGTCCTGGTGTGGTGCTGTGGGCTAATGCTCTGGTCAGCAAAGTTGGTTTGAACCACAAGATCAGTTGTTCAAGCTCACCAGCCTCTCCTTGGAAACCCTATACAAGGTCACTATGGGTTGGAACCTACTTGATGACACTTAACAACAGCAACAACAACATTTTGTGTCAGGCACTGAGTAGGTGTAGAGATATAGCAATGAACAAAATAGACAAGAATTCTGCCTTCTTAACTGCTGAAGAGTTCCTGGTGGGGCAAATAGTTCAACGCTCTGTTGTTGTTTTTAAGTACCATCAAGTTGGCTCCAACTCATAGCAACCCTATATAGGTTTCTGAGGAGTGGCTGGTGAGTTTGAACCATCGGCCTTTTGGTTCAAGTACTCTACTAATACTTTCAAGGTTGGTGGTTTAAACCCACACAGAGGTGCTTCAGAACAATCTCAAAGGTTGGCAGTTTAAACCCATCCAGAGTCAAAGGTTGGCAGTTTAAACCCATCCAGAGATGCCGCTCAGAAGAATCCTGAAGTTTGACAGTTCTCACCCACCCAGAGACAGGTCTGGGATGTGCTTCTGAAAGGTCACAGCCTTAAAATCCTAAGAAAAACCATGATTCTACACACATGGGGTTGCCATGATTTGGCCTCACAACAACTGGTTGAACAAATTGTTGAGACAGGGATAAAGATCCCCATCTAACAGAGAGGGAAATGATTCAGAGAGGACTCACATCACCCTATAGCCCACACCCTAAAACCAAAGCACTTCATACTACCTTGGACTGTTCTTTTTTTCATTTTTCATGATTTATTTTAAATTGTTATTATTTTTTGAGAATATGCACATCAGAGCATACACCAATTGAACAGTTTCTAAATGTACAATTCAGTGACATTGATTACATTCTTCAAGTTGTAAAACCATCCTCATCTTCCTATTTCCAGTTGCTCCTCCATGATTAACAAAAACTCACTGCCTTCTAAGCTTCTCATCTGTTTTTTCCAGTTGCTGTCTCCAATCTGATTACCATATAGGTAAATCTCTAAAGAGTACTATGCTCAAGACAGACATTCTTTAGTAGTTAAGCCTAGCTATTATTTGATTTTAAGAAAACTCCAGGAGATATTTTTGATTTAAGGTTCAAAGATGATCTCAGAACAAAACTTTTAGGATTCATCCGGCCTTCATGGCACCAGAAAAGCTGGATTCCATGAGAATATGAAATACTGTTCTGTTTTTCTCTCATAGAATTTTCTTGCCTGAATCTTTATGGAAACAGTTCACTAGGTCTTTCTGTTGTGGAGCCACTGGGTGGCTTTGAACCACCAACCTGTTGGTTAGCAGCTGAACACTTCACCAATGCTCTTCATTGGTCTAGAGTGATATACACCAACCCATTAACAATGGTTATTACTGGAAGTGGAATTATAAGTGTTTTAAATTTTATTTTGTATGGTGGCTGTGTGCCGTGGAGTCAGTTCCGACTCATAGCGACCCTATACAGGGTTTCCGAGGCTGTAAATCTTTATGGGAGCAGAACGCCTCATCTTTCTCCCGCGGAGCTGCTGGTAGTTTCGAACTGCTGACCTTGCGGTTTGCATCCCTATTCATAACCACTACGCTACCAGAGCTCCTTTTAGTTTGTATATGTAAAATATTTAAATTTATCTAGAATTGTGGGGGATTTTTTCAATAAAAAGAGAATACTTTATATTTTCCAATATCCCTCCAACAACAGCAAATGAGATTCTATTGAAAAACCAAAATATTTTAGTCCAATGTCGTTGTCTGTCATTAAGTGCCATTGAGTCCATCCCAACCCATAGCGACCCTGTATAGATTTCCGAGGAGCAACTGGTGAGCTTGAACCTCCTATTTTACAGTTCAAACCAACTTGGCATTCCAGCGCATTAACCCACAGAACTCCAATAGCCAGTGTCAATATTTTTTAAAAAGTTAATCTGTGGAAGGAGGGCCTCAGAGGCAGAGAGAAGGGAAAGCATAAGTCCACGTTATCTCAGGAGCTTGCAGGAAAGCTGAGTCTACAAAGTCGAGCTTGCAGGGGACAGGTTTGACAGTCTGTGTCAGAAAGTGAAGAAAAGGAGTGATGTTATCAAGACTGTGAGTTGTGGCTCAGTCCTGCCTGGGAAGAGGGAACCCTGATGCACACCCAAAGTTTTGCTTGATTTACCTAACCCACATTGGGGAAGTCACACCAAGTCCTATGTATAAAGTGGTGATGATAGTGACTCGCCACAGGGCTACTCTCAGGGTAAAGGAGGCATGGAAATTCCTTTGTTAGCTGTCCAGCCCTAGGCAAACATTAGTGATGATTAGTCCATCATGCTGCTTCCCGAAAAGCAAGGGCTAGGAATGAGCTTTGGTTTCCAAACTGGACTTCCCTGCAATAGAGACACCCAGATTATGCAAGGCTGAAAGGTCAACTTTCTCCAGGCCTGCTTTTTCCAGACCACTTTGAGGAGATGCCGAGCCTCCTCAGGCCAGTACTGTCAAGGGCTGGAGACCGACAGCACCATTTTATCCCCAGAAGCCGGGTGCCTTAAGCCTGTTGTCTTGTGCGACAGAAAACTGGTCAGCGTGGGAGGAAGTCCTGTATCTCAAAATCATTTAAACATTTTAAACAAATAATTCCATGCACACTATAGGCTTGAGCATATGCTTACTTGCTTTCATTCTTTAGGCTGCAGATTGAAGAATGTAAATGGCAGCTTTCATTCCTCATCATATTCACTAAATATTTTTGGCTTCTTATCCACTAGACTCTGGCTGTAAAATTTACAACACCTGCTAGCTGCTCATCAGAAGTTTAGCTACATTTGCTTGAAATGTCAAAAGTAATATAAAAGGATGGTGATTTCATAAAGTCTACTGTAAGAAAAGGATAGTAGGAACACATAAAAAATGCCTACATATGTCTATGACCGTGGAATGAAGAGTGCTTCTTATATCCTTCATCTACTTTCCTAACTTCAACCTACACAACACCCAGACACAAAGCCTTTGAGTATTAAAGTTGAAAGGAACTGTATAGATCTCTTAGACAGCACCTTATTTGGCAGATGATAAAATCAGGTCCCATGAGATGACTTGTTATGTCCAATACCATATGGGAATTTAACTTTAATAGAAGGGGATAACAAAAGCTCACAGAGGAAGCTGGATTAATGTCTATATACCCAGATATCTGGGCAAAGCAATTAATCTGTGAAAATTAACTTATCAAACCCATGGCTTTATTTAGATATTTAAAAAAAAATGTTAATGTCAGAACCTCTCCCCAAGGGTCTGCTTTTTAATTGGTGGGTTGAGGTTGATTCTAATATACAATCAGCATTGAATGTCTCTGGAATGAATGACATACAATAATGTCCTTGATTAACAATCTGGTGGAAGATATTAGAAAAACATCCTGGAGCCATAAGTTCCTAGTCTGAGTCTAGACTTCAAGCTCCTCAATGTAGCTTTGGGTAATTTGCTTAGCTATTTTTACCCTTACTTATCTATAACATCTTACTTCATCTGAAATATGATGAGCAGATGAAAAAGTACCCATGGAAGTGCTTTACAAACTCTAATGTGCTCTAAGGCCATTTAGAGACTTTTCTAATGGAGCACTTCCTAGCATTGTTTTGCTTTTAGCAATTGAATTCAATTCAGCCAACATTTATTATGCCAAGTGCTGAGCATATGAAGATGAATAAGACACAGATATTGCACTAGTCTCATTCTTTTAAGAGGAGAGAGACATTTAAACAAGTAGACATTACAATGACAAGAAATGAGTTGATTACTATTCATAAGTGCTCTTACATAGGACTGGGTAGAACTGCTCCTTAGGGTTTCTGAGACTGTAAATCTTTACAGAAGCAGATCACCTTATCTTTCTCCCATGGAGTGGCTGGGGAGTTTTCACCACTGACCTTGTGGTTAGCAGTCCAATGCTTAGCCCACAGTGCTACCAGGGATCCTTACAATGACAATAAGAGACAGCACAAAGGAGGATATGCTTGCCCTGAGCATGGTGACCAGAGAGGGGAAGATTATGTTTGAACTGGGACCTCTAGGTGATGTCTAAGTGAAAAAAAAGAGGTCGAATGCTTCAGGTTGAGGATGAGCACATGCAAAGATATATAGCTGTTATTCAGACTGGGACAAATGAGAAGGGAAGGATTTGGATGGAGGACAGTTAGGCAAAGATCAGCCAGATTATCATTCCATGATGATGTTGTTGCTGCTGTTAAGTGTCATTGAGTTGGTTCCAACTCATAGTGATTCTGTATAGGGTTTCTGAGGAGTGGCTGGCAGGTTTGAACCACCAACTTTGTGGTTAGCAGTCCAGTACTTATCCTACAGTGTCACATCAGGACTCCTCATTCCATGTTGCTGTTGTTGTTATATGCTGTCTAGTTGGTTCTGACTCATAGTGACCTGTATAGCATTTTTGAGGAGTGACTGGTTTGACCACTGACCTTGAGGTTAGCAATCCAGTGGGCCTAAGCCCCATCTGCTTTAGGGGAAAGGACAATGAAGCTGGATAAAACAAACCATATCCACTGCCATTGAGTCAATTCCAACTCACAGCAAGGCTGAAATTGTAATGGTTTTAAGAAGGATAGATGATGGAATTAACCTTTTCTGCTGTTCCTGTTAAGTGCCATTGAGTCAGTTCTGACTCATAGTGACCTTCTATAGGGTTTCTGAGGAACAACTGGTGGGTTTGACCTGCTGACTTTGTGGTTAGCATTCCAGTGTTGATCCTATGTTGTTGTGAAGTGTCATCGAGTCGGTTCCAACCCATAGCAACTCTGTATAGAGTTTCCAAGGAACGGCTGGTGAGCTTGAACCACCGACCTTGCAGTTCAAATGGCTTTGCAGTCTGGTGCATTAACCCACAGCACAACACCAGGGTTCCTGCTGATCCCATAGTGCCACCTTATTACTCTTCTGAATTACATGTAACATGAGATCAAAGAGTTAATACAGTATGGAGTCCCTCATTTCCACCATACACAGCAAAGTTGCTAGTTGACTTTGCAGAAGAGAAACAAATATAAATGCTCTCCTGGCTGAACAGAAAAATTAATGGAAAAAGAGGTGTTTAGAGACTTAACACATCTGCAGAGTGGCTTTCTTCTTTTTTTGTGTGTGTTTTAAATAGCGTTAACACTTAAAAGTCATAAAAATAACTAGGGTGGTTAGATTTTGAGACTCAGAGGAAAACTTATAAGGACTGTCTGGTAAGAACAATCAAGTCATTCTAAATGTAGGCTTTGAAGTAGGAAAGACTGAAGAGCTTAAAACCAATTATAATTTAAGTCCTAGGTGTCTGAATGCCAAAGGATCCTCTTTGTTTATTCGTATCTGTGGTGTCCCTTTAAGAACCATTTGGTGCAGTTCATATCCTGATTCATCCCACCAGCTGCCTCTGATTTCAGAGAGAAATGCAGAAATTTATAAAGAGCTATACAATGGGGATAGGTTTTAGTTTTCTAAACTGAGGTTTTAACTGGCAAACTTCAGAAGGTTTAAGAAACCACAGAGCCAAGCTGTGGGAAGCTGGTGTCTTATCCGGTCAGAACAAATAAACACACAAACACATATCTAACTTACAAAGTGTTGAGATAGATAAATTGAGGCCCTTTCCAGAGAAGGAAAATGGAAAATCCGCTCTGTAGGCAATAGGAGGGGACTCCCCATTCTCCAGCAGGCAGCACCCTATGCTGGGCAGAGTGAAATCTGAGCCTCAGCGGTAAGGGGTAGGATTTGCACAGTCTGCCTGTTCAAGTTGCATGTCTCCGGAGCCCCAGGGAAGATACCCAGCCCAAATCTGCCTTCTCAAATCCCCATGAGTTGATGAGAAGCCCCCTCACCACCACCCACAGGACACAAAGGTGAGTTTGCCCAGAGAGACAAGGTCAGACTCTCTTGGGCTATTTAACACTTGGCCCCTGAAAGGACACCCATACTCTGTCCCGTCTTGTCACTCACCTCATTTTCTGCCTTGCTTGTTCTTGGTTGCCTGGCCTCTGTCAGTCCCCCTTGGCCTGACTTGTCTGTGAGCTCGTCCCCCCGGTGTGCTGTCAGCGATGCCTTATCTTTGTTCTGAGGTCCCTGTGTGTCTCTGGAATTGGCTGGCATTCTCCATTCAGGTCACGCCTTCCCCTGCCTGCAACAGATCCCCTCTCCCCCTCTCTCCCTCTAGCCTTTCCTCTCCTCTCTCTCTCCTCTGACTGGCTCTTACACACACTCAGAAGAACCTGACAGAACGGAATCTGTCTTCTCCCTTAAAAGATTTGCTCCTTTAGTTCCTTCCTTTATCCCGTGTGGCTGGCTCCAGCCCTTAAGCGAAAATAACTGAGAAGCTCAAATTGGTATTTGTATCACTGTCTGTGTGTGAGTGTGTGTAGGGGGTGGCGGGGGACAGAGTCTAATTTTTCTTTAGTATCCCTTGCCAGAGGGCTATAATTTTCGGCTCTTCTTCAGGACATCAATTAAACTGAAACAACCTACTAACAAGGTAATTCTAACATTTCCACAGAGAGAAAAAACCCCATCAATTTTGCAAAGAAACAACTGCATGTTTTCCTGGGAACGGAGACAGACGCTCAGAATGTGAGGATGCACTAAGTCTTTTTCTTGACTAGAGCTTCCTCAGTAATGAACAACATTTGGAGTGATGTATACTAACTCTTCTACATCCCAAGATCTACTTCAGCCCAGAGACATTCTTTACAGTAAGAAAGTCCTATACCCTAAGGCTACAAAAAGACCTAGACTGGTAAGCACACCTATACACAAGTTTTATGGAGAAATGCAACACTGTGTCTAAGCTGAGTTGAATAATATAAATATTAACACCCCATCCTCCAACTAACATTAACACTGAACACTGAACAGTGAATACGTAGAAAGAGGTGTGCTAGGCTCAAGCACCATCTCAAACCAGCACAAAATTATGAGGGTCATATTGTTATATTCACTTTGCAAATGAGGGAATGGAAACTCAGAGACGTCTACAGCTATACAACTTGCCAAAAAGTACCTGTTTATTACTGTTCTCACCAACTATTGCTACTATTTGCAGTCCTAGTGTGGCACTATAGGATAAGCAATGGACCGCAAGGTCAATTTGAACAGCAAGGATGGTAGTTCAAACTCACCAGTCACTCCCTGAAAACCCTATACAGGGATGCTATGAGTTGGAACTGACTCAATGGCACTTAACAACAACAACATTACCACTAACATTTACTGGGCACCAAGTGTCAGGCATTGTTCTAAGCACTTTACCATGTTAACTTAATTATCTTTATACTTTGTATGGATATTTAGTTACATTATCCCTGTTTTACAGATGAGGGAACTGCCCACCAGATTAAGTAATTTACTCAAGGTCACATAGATAGAAAGTGATGGAGTAAGAATTTGAATCAATAAAGAGTCTTACCACTATATTTACAGTGCCTCTCTCACTAATATATTTTAAGGCACATGACATTTTGAACACACACACAGTCAACATTCACAGAGAAATCGATTTCAGGCATAATTGAAAAGAGCATTAGATTCACAGTCAGAATTTAACTGTCATCTTTCTACCAAAACCAGCTTTGCATTTTGAGCACTATACTTCATATCTCTGCTCTTGTTTCTTCACCTGGAAAGTGCAGGTTGCAATGGGGCTAAATTGAGATTATGGCTGTGGAAGTGTCCATTGGGGTATGTGAGTGAGTGCTTCCACCCTCTCTAACCAAGAGGACAAATGTATGCACTTGCTCCACCCTCACATAATTCCTCTTTGGCACATATTTTTGGGAGGAGTGGTTTGAATCCCCCTGGAATCCTCTTCACTTTGTTTTTCCTCCAGCTTCTCTATTTTAACACTTTCGGATGTAGGCCTTGCCAAGTCTAGCATTGTTTAGAGACTGCGGCCGATAATGCGGATGCAAGTATATGAGATGAGAGAGTATGTTTGAACTCTAGAACTGTTTTAGCCAAACTTGCTCTCTGTTTCAAGTAGAATGGAAAGAAAAAAAAAAAAAAAAAGCCTTTACAAGTTCTATTAAGAAGACTTACAGGCTCCTCAGACATCAAATAACTTCACAAAACAACATTTTAATGATTTAAGTGTAAATGAATCAGAAACACATGGACTACATTTCTCTTGGAATACACAAGAGTTTTAAAACTGGAGAAGGAACTTGGCAAAATGCTCACTGTGCTGTGTAGAGGGCCCTGCCCATTAAAGACACTCACTCACTTCTCACCACAGCTGAGCCTGCCCTTTCCTAATTTGGGGCACATACAGGAAATGCAGCCACTTGTTCTGGGCACGAAGGGAAGATCTTGGAAGGGAAAGCCATCAGCTTCTCCTTAAAAAGTGTCACAGAGCTATTGGACCTCATGGCATAATTTCCTGGCCATGTTTTTTTCAAGGGAGGCATTTGAAATCTGTTCTAAGCCAATGTTCTGCCAATATACAGCAGATCTGATTTGTGCTTCCCTGGGAGCTAGCCAAAGCACAGATGAAATCTGTCTGAGAAAAGGAACTTTGTGGTTCAGTGAACGATCTGGGTGGGATTCAGGGCAGTTTCCCAATGAGTTGGGCTATGATCCTGTGATCCTGGACTTTAGATAAAAGCTCCCTGAGGTGTCATTAACAGGTCATGGTGGGTGGCAGGGGTGTAAGAGACATTGGCCTGGTAGTAGGAGAACTGGGCTCAACATCTGTAGGCTAACTTGTATGTGACCTTGGGCAAGTCAGCTACTTTCTCAGATGAAGGACAAGGGGAGAAGCATCCATTTGTTTACCGGTAAAATCAGGGAATTATACTCTAGTGAAATCAGGGAGCATATATAAATGTGAGTGTGAAGACACAGTCTTGCAGTGAAGGTGGTCAGGTGGATTGCTAATGACCTATAAAGGGAGTAAAGGAAGCCAGAGTGCATTTGCTCTATTCTGTGGTCATTATATTGCTACCATTACTTGACATTCAACCATAGATATTTAGGCAAACATTTTTTTTTTTTTTTTTAAGGATTAAGTGAATTTCTGAAAAGCTTTTCAAAAAGTATACATGTGAGGAATTAATAGTATATCAAAATCATAGATGTGCAGAATATTAGAAGGGGACTCAGGATCCTCTGGTTCTAGTCAGAGGAAAGGATGAGAAGGCTACTTAGGAAGAAAGTAAATGCTACCACATTCCTACTATTAGAATGGTCTTGGTTTACATATTCTACCAAGGTATTTATTATATGCAGTTCCTGAACTGAGAGTTTCTGGAATTCCATGAGTGAGTTGGAAATGTAAAGAATTTGGGCAATGGGTTTATGCTGGCAAAATCTGAGATCCAGGTTTTCTAGAGAATATCTAAGAAACTGAGAAATAACACCAGATTGTAGCCTAGAATTAAGTATTGAATTGTTCAGCACATTGCCTTGGCTTCTGATTTGTCAAGCTATCAGAATGATCTGGGAAATTTAAAACATACTAATCCCTGATCTTCTGCCCATGAGAGTCAAATTCAATAAATCTAATGTGGGGCCCCTGAATCCACAATTAAAAACCTCCCCCAGCAGGATTTTGTCATTTTGGCATATAGAAAAAATAGAACATATTACAATTGATGGTGTCTTAGGTTTAATGAAACACAAATTTACTTAGTATGTGTTGTTGTTGTTGTTAAGTGCCATCGAGTCGGTTCCGACCCATAGCGACCCTGTACAGGGTTTCCAAGGGTGTAAATCTTTATGGGAGTAGAAAGCCTCATCTTTCTCCCGCGGAGCGGCTGGTAGTTTCAAACCGCTCACCTTAAGGTTCACAGCCCGATTCGTAACCACTACGCTACCAGAGCTCCTACTAGTATGTGTTAGATATTTCCATATACATGACTACATGTAATTTTCACAACTTTTTACAGATGAACATAATGAAGTTCAGAGAGACTATGTATTTTGCAAAGGCCACACAGCCATCTAGAATGCAGGTCTCCTGACCCTAGGTCTCCCTAGACCCTTTCCCTCACCTACAAATTCCTGATCCTACCCAGCTTACTGGACAGTCATGAGTTGTGTTGTTATGTGATTTCAAGATTTCACAGAAGGAAAATAACTCTAGCAAAATAAATCAGGAGGCTGTCTTATAGGTCACTTTGAACTACAAGGTTGGTGGTTCAAGCTTATCAGCTACTCCTTAGAAACCCTATACAGGGGCATTATGAGTTGGAACCAACTTGATGGCACTTAACAACAACAACAAAATCTTACAGGAGGGCCTTTCAAAGTATCAAACTCATACCACCAGTGGTATCAAACTGATTTCAGGCTTCACATCTCTGGAATTTAAAACATGGAGCCAGTTAAGATTCTCTTGGTAAGAAACAGCAGAAACATTAACCACACAGCAAAAAGTCAGTAGGTAAGTGGGACTAAGGCAACTGTTTAACATTGTTTCATTTTCCAGCCTTAGAATATGGACTTTAATCCTCATGTTTGTCTACTCATGCTCACAAAAAGTCTACTGTAACTCCAGATGTCAAACTACATTCCAAGCAGGATAAAGGGAAACTTTTGCTTATGTCTTACCAACCAGAACTGGGTCATATGTATACCCCTAGCTGCAAGGGAGGCTGGGAAGTTGGGCTTACTTTTACAACTTCCATAACAGAGGATGGTTAGAAAAATAGGGCTTGAAAATGGGGGTTGAATGAGTCAACCCTCAATATTTGCCACAATCAAATACTCAGAAAGTTCTATCCATTTCATTATTCCTTTACTCATGTTATTATTAAGCACAAAGCCTCAAGGAGGTGACATATTGTCTTTAACACTAATTTCCCTTTTAACAAGGTGTGGAAGGTCTCAGGTTAAGAGTTTGGTGGTGGTGATAATATTTTTTTCCTTTTTAAAGTTTTGATTGTGCATTGAGTGATTGATAGTTTACATGGAAGAACCTTGGTTTACACTCACCCTATTGTATTTCATTCATTGCAATGATTACAACCCCCTCCATGCATCATCATTAAACAGTATTTGCTTCTGTTCCCTCTGTGTGTGTGTATTTCTTTGAATGTACACAAAAGCATTCAGGAATATATAATTATTTAAACAACCAAGGGGCACATTCTGTAAGCCTGCCTCCCGGCTGCCAGCACACAGCCTTTCTCTTTCCATGAGTCTAAAGTCCACAGCTGCTCGAGGTGATAGTATTTTGACTAAAACTCTTTTTCATTCATTGTCTTTATTTGTACACTTATGGTAGTGACATGCTTTCAAGTATATGGGTTTCAACTTGTTTTATTAAAGCAAACCAAGAATTGTTGTTGTTAATTGCCATTGAGTTGGTACCAACTCATAGTGACCTTGTGTCAGGTTTCCTAGGCTTTTAAAATCTTTACAAGAACATATCTTCCTCCCACAGAGCAGCTGGTCGGGGGAACTGCCTATCTTGTGGTTTGCAGTTCTGTGCTTATTCTATGGAACCATACCACTCCCCAAACCCAGAATAAATTTAAATAAAAACATAAAATAAATAATAAGATACATGCTATTTATATATATGGCAAAAAGTTATAAAGATAAATGACTAAATGTTGGGAAACATTGCTCTAGAGAATGAACTCAGTAAAAGCAGCCCAGCATGGTAGAAGAAGAACTGGCCTGTGAGTCAAGATGCCTGGGATGGAGGCCAACTTCTGCCCCAAACCAATGTGAAGCCTTGAGCTCTTTGTCTATCTGCCTTGGGTTTTGGATTTCTAATTTGCAATCCTGATGTTAGATTAGGTGATTTTTTAAAAAATGTACATTCCTACATAAAAGCTTAATATTCTTTCTGCTCCAGTGTATGGAACTATGCCTACTATAAGACTGGATTAAGGTTTGCTGTTGTTGTTGTTGAGTGCCGTCGAGTCAATTCTGACCCATAGCGACCCTGTATAGGGTTTCCAAGGAGCAGCTGGTGAACTTGAACTGCCGACCATTGTAGTTCAAACATGACGCCTTAGCCCAAAGCACCAAACCAGGATTAAGGTTTAGAGGATAATAAATACTGAAGGGTAAATATACTTTGGGATGAAACAGAACAAAAATGCTTCTCTTTACTCATGCCATCTTTAAAAGAAGCAGGAGAGACCATTTACCATCATTTGAATTTTAAATAAAAGAGTAATAATACTGAGATGAGTTGACTAATTCCCAAGTATGAGAAATGTCTTGCCCAATGTCACATAAAAAGGAGTAGTAACTTCTGGCAAGATTAGGCAGACACGCTAAACAGCCCCTTTAAACAAAGATATGGAGACACATGAATGAAAGAGACACAGAGGATAATCCTGGAATCCTAAGCTTCAGAGCAAAGTTTAGGGAAGTGGATTGAATACTTACTGGGGTGGCAGAAGAATGAGACTGAATGGACGGCTGACTTTACTTGGCACAGCCATCTTGAACTTTTGCTAAAAGTTTTTGAGAGACTGAGAGATGATGTTCTGATTGTGAAAATTTACATGGGCAATGGAAAAGGTGGCATTCCTTTTTCTCCCCATATTCCCCTGGATAACAGAGGTGAGGTTGGCTCTCACCCTCACCTATCCCCAATGCAGACACTGGTCTCCAGTAGTACTGAGTGTGATTTGAGCCAGTGTGAGGCAGGTGACTGCTAAACCACTGTAATGCCTGGATTCAGGTGAGCTCTGGGCTCTGCTCCAGAGCTACAGAACCCACAGAGCCTCCAGGACAGAATTAGACAAGCAGGAACCTTTTTAATCAGACAACCTGTCTCCAGCTGTACTTTGGTCTGACAGACACTGAAACTAGCAGCCAGAAGGGCCTCCACAAACTACTTCTGGATTGGGTGTCCTCAGTGTAGGCCTACAGGAACGCTATCTAAGATTGGGAACTCAGCCATCACATCCTTCCTCCACCCACCTTTGCCCCCAAGGGTTTTCTCCTCTCTGGGTCTACCAATTGCACTGGTTTTTTGTTTCTTTTTACTTTTGTTGTAGCATTTTTTAAAAATTCTTTTTTCTCCTGCTTCCTCTTTCCCTTCCCTTGGTTTTTATCCTTTTTATCTCCACTTTTGTTTTTTATTTTCTTCGTTTCTCATTTCTACCCTCTTTAGATTTTTCTTGAAAACACTCTAGTTTCTTTATTTTTCATCTTCCCTCTCTGTTTTGG
This sequence comes from Chrysochloris asiatica, assembly GCF_000296735.1. NCBI lineage: Eukaryota > Metazoa > Chordata > Mammalia > Afrosoricida > Chrysochloridae > Chrysochloris > Chrysochloris asiatica. The sequence continues at coordinate 6,979,991 of NW_006408695.1, read as the reverse complement.
TGGTTTTTCTCTTTCATTCATTTTCTAGTTATTTTTTACTTATATAGTTGTATTTTCCTGTCCCTCTTTTCTCTTTTTAATTATTGTATTACTTTTTCGTGTTGTTGCCCATTTTGTTTATTTTTCTCTTTTATTATATTTTGGTTTTGCTTTAACTTGCTTGTTTGTTTGTTCTGTTTTATTTTCCTGTATATGCTTTAGTTTCTTGTCTCACCTGACAAAAGACAGCAACCATGCCCTCAATACTCCACTCACTGAACAAGCTTCTTTGACACTTGATCAGTGATAGATACCAACCAAACCAACCTTAACTAGAGCTGTATGAATGGTGAATGGAAGCTGGTATATATGTTTCCATTCTTTAATCATACCTACTAGTAAACAGTTGGTAAGAATCTAAGAACATACCAACATACAATCATCAATTAGATACAAATACAATGACACCACAATGTCTTAGAAACAACAGAAGATTTTTGCTCACACAAAGAAACAGAAAGAATGGCTCAAATGAATACCCAAGATGCAGAGGCAGAAAACATTTCTGAGGAAGAAAAGGTAACGGAACTCCTTGGTAAAGAATTCAGAAGAATGATATTTAGGTACCTTCAGTGGAATGTTAGGAAGATCAAGAAAAGCAAGGAGAACACAGACACAATTTTAGAAGAATTTAGGAAAATGTTACAAGAAAAACTGGACAAAATTTTGAAACCCTACAAAACTTATGAATAGAAATCCAGAAGATGAATACTAAGATCTCATAAATGGACAAGGTATTGAAAGGGCAAAGAATATATTTGAGTTAAGAGAAGCCCAAATTAGTGAGCTTTAAGATGTCTCTCAATACTGGTAAGCTAGAAGAACAATATGAAGAAAGAATGAAAATTCCAAACGAAATGTGAGACTTATCTGGAATATCACGAAGAGGAATAGTTTACAGGTGATTAGAATTCCGGAACAGGAAGACACAATAAAAAGCTCATAGAATATTTGTTGAAGAGTTGCTGAAAGAAAATTTATTTAATATGAAAAATGAGAAGATAAAGATTCAAGAAGCTCAATGGTTCCCAAACAGGTTAAGCCCAGAAGAAAATCAAGACATAGTATATTCAAACTTCCCAAAATCAAAGACAAGGAAAAAAGTCCTTAGAGCAACTAGGAAAAAATGAAAAGTTACCTAAACAGAAAAACCATTAAGACTAAGCTCTGATTTCTCAGCAGAAACCATGCAGGCAAAAAGGTAATGGGATGACATACACAAAACTCAGATTAATAAATTGCCAGCCAAGAGTCATATCCAGGAAAGCTCTCTCAAATACAACAGTGAAGTTAGAACACTTTCAGATAAAAAGAAATTAAAGGAATTTGTAATAATCAGTTCAATATTACAAAAAACATCCTAAAGAGTGTTCTTTGGGTGGGGAACCAATAACAGTAGACAACAACTGAAAGTAACATGACAGTACCTCTCAGAGTTCAATCCAGATACAGAAATATATTAAAGTAAAATAAACCTACAAGACTGAAAATAGGGAACCAGAGATATAGTGAAGTCAACAAAGCAAAAAGAGAGAATAGTATAGATACAGAATTTCTAAATGGTGAACAAGTCAACTAGATTTCGAGGTAAAACAGAGTGTTTTAAATGGAAAAAAAATAATAAATTGCAAGATAACATTAAAGAAAATCAATACACCTTCACATCAAAATAAAAAAAGAGGGAAATCAGAAATATAGGGTTTCTGAGGAACAGTTGGTGGGTTTGAACTGTCAACTTCGTAGTTCACAGTCCAGTGCAGATCTTACAGCATCACATCAAAGTCTTAACAGCACATCAAAATTAAAAAAGGGAAACCAGAAAGATTTAGTAAACTTTAAAACAACAGGAATGAACAAAATGGAAAGAAAGCCCACAAACAAAATGAATTCAGCACATAAATTTATGTGAAACAAATAAAGTAGCAACACCACACACACACAACACAAAAACCACAGCAAACTGATAGCAACCAATTCATGCCTATCAATAATTATGCTAAATATAAATGGTTAAATGCATCAGTCAAAAGACAGAGAATAGCTGAATGAATACAAACTTTGGTACATACATACAATGGATACTATGCAACACTGAAGAATAATGATAAATCTGTGAATCACTTCATAGCATGGATGAACTTGGAGGACACTTATTGGATGAAACCACTGTTGTAAAAAGTTAAGAAAAGGTTTTCTTGCTAAAAGAAACATTCTATAGTGACTACTAGGGGTAGGAGGGAAGGGAAAACTATTCAATGCGTAGAGGGTAGACACATGTTAACCTGGGTGATAAGGAAGGCGATATACAATAAGAGGGAAGTTGGCACAGGAAAGATTAAGGTAGTGGAAGACATAGGGAGGAGTACAAGTGTTGAAGTGAATAGAGGTAAATACTGTTAATTGAGATGGTACATGGAAGGGATTGCAGTCATTATAATGGCATGAAGTGTATGATTTGTCAATGTGGGAGTGATGATCTGCTCTGTAAACTTTCACTCAGTTCACATTATGAAGTCTAAAAAAATTTATTAAGCAAATAAAAAATAGGAGTAGTGCTGAGGCAATGGAAATCAGATTTTCCTACTCTTGTGCTGTTTTATATTAGCTTTAGGTCACTTTAGTTGAGGTTGAATTAAAAAAAAACTAAAACTTTTAATTGTGAATTGAGTGAAAGTTTACAGAGCAGATCATTGATTTGACATTGAGCAAATTATATACTTCATCTCAAGGTATATATTCCCTTTAATGTAATGTAATATCACTTCTGCTTCCTCCCAGTGTTTATTGTTTCTATTCTTCTTTCCCAAGTCTTCTGAAATCTGTCATTGGAAAAATACTGCCCTTTTGATCTCAGATAGTTGCCTTTTCTAGAGTATGCTTACCTCACGAATATTGTTTCCTCTTTGCCGGGGTCTGACCTTGACATAGTTGTGTAGTTCACCAGTGTTGGGTTCACGAGGAGGGGAGATCCAGCGGTGATAGAGATAGCAAAAGAGACACAGAGATGCAAAGAGAGAGACAAAGAGACACTCCGAAACCAGAGTGAATGCTGGACTGACATCAGGCAGATCCTGCATTGCAAACATCTCAGCCACGAAGGCTGTAATATCCTGCATAGTAAACATCTTAGCTAAACAGGCAGTATGGTTGCAAGGCTGGACTGTGCCCCTTGCGTGCTGTAACGCACGCCTTGCCAGTCGTAATGCACCTGGATTCGTTCTGCGCCTTCCTTTTATTTAGGGAGGTACTTTACACAAAGCTAGGAGGGGCTGAGACAAGGTACAGCTGTCAATCTTATTTTTCCAGACATTCAGGCAACTTTACATCATACTTTGCAGGTTTGAATCTCAGACCGCAACTTGGTTTCTCAAGCTTAATTAACATACCTTTTAGCACCTAGCCTCAAATGGAGGGAGGAAAGGGAGGATCGAGAGGATTCCTATTGTGTCGGCTGCTCAGCCCAGGTTCTTCAGGAAAAGAGGCACCTGGGTGAATAGGCAGCACCTGGAAACACTTTAGGGAGGGCATTCCTATTGTCCTTGGAACAGACCAGGGAGCCACCTAATTTACCTTGAATGAATTCTCTGAGGGAAGAACTTTGCCTGTTTGGAATTTTACAGTCTTGACTTTTAGGAAAATATTACATTTATCTGTGTATATCAAGGGCTTCATGTCTGCAATTAATAAAACATAACTGGATATTAAGATTAAAAATAACTTGTTATTAACTGCCAGGTGGCTAGATCTGTTACACTCGGGCATATAGGGCCTTGAACCTCTGACCAGGCCTTCACGGTCTGCAACACCCCTTCCCCCACCCAATGGTTGAAAATGAACAAATGAGCCATGAGAATTTCAGTTCCAGACCTGAATGGTGACCAATGGCCACAGTCTCAAGGTTCCACCAGCTTCTAACTGACCAACTAGCCTAACCTTTTTTATGGTTTTGAGTTTTGTTTTACATTTTTTCTCATTCTATAATTCTAATATGATCCCACTCATGGCAGTTGATATTGGTAGCTGGCACCATCTAGTTCTTCTGGTCTCAGGATCATGGGGACTAGTGTTTATGTGCTCCATTAGTCCATTGGACTAATTGTTTCCAAGAGTCTTCAATTTTCATCTTTCCTCTGGGTAAGGAGAGACTAATAATTGTACCTTAGATGGCTGCTTATGAGCTTTTAAGAACTCAGAGACTAAATATTTTAACAATATATTTTTTTTAGACCCAAAGTGACCTTTGTCTATCCAATACAGCCTGGCTCTCTACCACATAGTACTATCAAATGAAGAGGTACACTGAGATATTTTGATTTCTCTTAAAGAGCAAAATCATAATGATTTCTCAGCTTCCATTAAGCTTGTTAGTTCTAGAATCTACTTAGGTCAATAAAAAAGAAGGGTTAACTCTACCCCTTTTGCACTACTCAATTCAACTAGATTCCCAAATTATTTCTCACTCTTTTCCCAGCCAGAGTTTAAGAAAACTTAGAATCAGCCTTCTTCAGGCCTAGCCAGCTCATTCATTAACCTTTCTCCCTGCAACTGGGTGGTAAGATACCAAGACTAGAATTTAAGCTTTGGTGGGGTGGGGTGTTCCACTTAAGTTTCTTACCTAAGGAAACCTTAGCATCTAACCCAGCATCACCACACAGGCCACTTCTGTGAAATCAGGTAAACTAAGGGGAGTTGATTTTTTGATTATTTCCCCCTTTTCTTACAGCAGAAGGGGTGATGAACAAGGAAAAGTCTAGATTTTAAAGCACTTGAGTCGTATACCATGTATATCTCCCTATTCTTTGCTCACCAAAATCCCTTTTATAGCAACAATAGGACAAACCCACTTGTATTCCGCCTCTGGCTTTTCAGAAGTTCTTCATATACTGGGAGAACCTGGACCACATAGACCCAATCACAGGGCAAAAGAAAGCAGGCATAAGATGCAGACAACTGAGGCCAAACAGAACTTGAAACAGGATAGAGATCATAGAACCAGAGTCCTCAGTTTCCTTACTCTTCACTGCTGTTTATTATAATTACTTTCCCATTTTTCTTCTAGCACTTTTGTTATTCTGTATTCTACTCATCTTTGTTATTCTTGCCTTCTAGCTCATGTTCTTCATTTCTTTCAATAATGGCACCATTCCTTACTTCTCCTTCCCAAATCCTAGCGATGACTTGGGTTGACTAGTCTTCCAGTTCCTTAATCTGTTCATCTTTGATGATGGCTTCTTCCACTTCACCTCAGCCATCTACAACATGCATAGTCACATCTGTCTCTAAAGAACTCATATGCTTCATTCTCTGAAAACAATCTCTTGTTTTTCTAAGTTTTTTTTTTTTTTTTACTTCTTCTATAACCTTATACAGAGTAACTTTATACTATAACTTACTCAAGATATCCAGTCCTCTGTTTTCACTCCATTTATTTCTAATCTATCAGACCTTCTTGATTTAACATCCTGAATTCTATGACAAATCAAAAGAAATCTTGTAGATTTATTCTTTCACTTCCTGTTTATCTCCACCTTTTGTCAAACAATTTGTCATGCTGTGGTGACTTGTGTGCTACTGTGATGCTGGAAGTTATGCTACTGATATTTTAAACAACAGGATCATCCATGATGGAAATGTCTCAGCAGAGTTTTTAGACAAAATACACTAGGAAGAAGGAAAGCCAGACTACTTCTGAATGGTCACTGAAAATCTTATGAATAGCTGCAGAACACTGTCAGATACAGTGTTAGAAGATGACAACATTATGAATAGCAATGGAACATTGGGAGATATAGTGTTGGAAGATGTGCTCCTCATGTTGGAACGCACTAAAGATATGATGAGAGAAGAGCTGCCTCCTTAAAGCAGATGGAGGAGGTGGTGCCATTGAGTCTGTTCTTATAGTTGTAATGTCATTGTTGTTGTTGTTAAGTGCTATTAAGTGTTAAGTGCAATTCCAACTCCTAGCAACCCTATATAGGTTTTCTGAGGAGTGACTTGTGAGTTTGAACTGCCAAACATATGATTCAAACCGACCTTGAGGTTGAGCACTTACCCTATGGTGCCATACCGGGATTCCTATAGTTATATAAGAGACGAAATATTTTACGAGACCAGAAAGCCTCATCTTTTTCCCACAGAGTGGCTGGTGGAGTCTAATAGCTGATATACTGATTAGAAGCCCAGCCAGTAACCACTGTGCTACCAGTTGACCATAATGACATGAATGGTGATCATAATGATGTGAATGGAGCAAAGCTTTCAGGACCTTCATTCATTGATGGGGCAAAACTCAAGATGAGAAGAAACAACTGCAAACATCCATCAAGAATCAGAACATGGAGTATATGAAGTATGATTCTAGGAATATTAGAAGTTGTCATTGAAAAGAAGTGCATAAAGATCATTATCCTAGGCACTAGTGGAATGAGATGGACTGTTATCGGCCATTTGAATTAGACAATCAAATCATTTACCATGCTAGAAAAGTAAAATTAAAGAGGAATGGTAGTCACATTCATCATTAGAAAGAGCATTTCAAGATCAATCTTGAGGTACAATCCTGTGATTGGATAATACCCATACGCCTTAAAAAGAATATCAGTTAATATCAATATTATTTAAATGTATGCATCAATCTCAAATGTCAGTGGTGATAAAATTGAAGAATTCTACCAAATTGTTCAGCCTGAAATTGATCAAACATGCCATAAAGATGCACTGATCATTACTGGTGCTTGGAATGTGAAAGTTGGAAACAAAGAGAAAGGATCAGTAGTTGGAAAATATTAACCATGGTGAGTGAAATGATGCTAGAGATCCCATGATAGAATTTTGCAAAACCAGTGACTTATTCATTGCAAATAATTTTTTTTCAAACAACATAAAGACCTCACCAGATGGAATACACAGAAATAAAATTGACTACATCTATGGGAAGAGACTGTGGAGAAGCTCAATATCATCAGCCAAAACAAGGCCAAGGGCTGACTGTGGAACAGATGATCAATTGCTCATATGCAAGTTCAGGCTGAAGCGGAAGAAACACAAACAAGTCCACAAGAGCAAAAATATGACCTTCAGTATATCCCACTTGAACTTAGACATCATTTCAAAAACAATTGATACATTAGACACTAATGACTGAATACCAGAAGAGCTGTGGAATGAGTGTGATAGGATGAGTGTAAAATTGATGTTCTTCCATGTAAACTATCATTTTTTTTTTAAGAGAAGATAGAAGGAATACACAGAGTCACCGCACCAAAAAGAAATAGTCAATGCTCAACCATTTCAAGAGGTAGCATGTAATAAAAAATTGATGGTACTGAAGGAAGACATCCAAGCTACCCAGAAGGCATTGGTGAAAAACAAGTGTCCAGAAATTGACGGAATAAAAATTGAAATCTTTCAACAAATTGATGCACCACTGAAGGTGCTCACTCATCTATGCCAAGAAATCTGGAAGACAGCTACCTGACCAATTGGTTGGTCGGGAGAAGACGTGGAACTAGAGATATTATTGTCTTAATTTAAAAAATGTATTTACCATGAAAAACTGACTTGACATACACACACACAAACACTCCCCAGTCGTGTGCCATCCTCACAATTGCTGTTATATTTGAGCCCATTGTTGCTGCCACTATGTCACTATATCTCATCCCTTTTATTCACTAACACTCCGTTTTATCAAGCATAATGTCCTACTCCAGGCACTGGTTCCTGACGACATGTCCGAAGTATGGGAAACTTGCCATTCTCACCTCTGGGAGGCATTCTGCTGCACATCTTCCAAGACTGATGTGGTTGTTCTTCTGGTTGTTGTTAAGTGCTGTCGAGTCAGTTCTGACCCATAGTGACCCTGTATAGGGTTTCCAAGGACCAGCTGGTGAGTTTGAACCATTGACCTTACAGTTCAAATGGCTTTGCAGTCTGGATCATTAACCCACAGCACAACACCAGGACTCCATTCTTCTGGTAGTCAGTGATATTTTAATATTCTCCAACACCATAATTCAAATGCATCAATTCTTCTGCATTCTTCCTTATTCATTGTCCAACTTTCACATGTGTATGAGGCAATTGACAATACCATGGCTTGAGTCAGGTGCACCTTCGTCCTCAAACTGGTATCTTTGCTCTTGAACACTTGAAAGAGGTCTTGTGCAGCAAATTTGCCTAACGCAATATGTTGTTTGATTTCTTGACTCTGCTTCCATGATCATTGATTGTGGATCCAAGCAAAATGAAGTCTTTGACAACTTCAATCTTTTCTCCATTTATTATGATGCTATTTCTTGGTCAGCAACCACAATGTCAAAGATGAGGGAATTGATGTTTTACCAGCTTCTATAGTCTGAAATTGATAAAATGTGCAATCAACATGTATTGATAATTACTGGTTTCAATGTGAATGTAAGAAAAAAAGAGGGATCAGCAGTTGAAAATATGGCCTTGAAGATGGAAAACACACCTGAGAGCCCATAATAGAATTTTGCAAGACCAACAATTATTCATTGCAAATATTTTTTAAAACAACATAAATGGTTAATATGTTGGTTTTCCATCCTTTGGAGATTAATATTTCAAAGTGCTATTTGGCTCATCTTTCTATATGAAATAGATCAGAAATGGAATCTACTGAGAAACAGAAATATTGAGCTATGCTTATTTCACTGAAAATATTGTATTGCACTTTATTACTTAGTAAGTTTTCTAATTCTTTACATGTTATTTAGACATGTATGATGGGTTTCCCTTTCCTGTGTTACCATATTTTGAGATGTGACCTGCTAAAAATGAATCAAACTGAGTAGATACAAGTTCAAGTAAACAAAATGTTAAAAATTCAGTTTTGTAGGGATCCAAACATTTTATTCCTTCCTCAGAAAGATAGTCTATATTTAAGGATTGTTATAATGATAGTAATAGTGTGTTGCAAATTCATTTTCTAATATTGATGTTCTTTATTAATATTTTCAGTTCATGAGTAAAGCCAAAACCATGTCTTCGTTTAAGTATGATAATATACAATCCCTGCACTTTGAACTGTTTTTAGGTTTACCGATTTTGAGTTCTGTCAATCACTGACTCCATCTGTAGCAAATCAAGAATGAAATGATTTAGGGTTGAATAATTTGCAAACAAAGCAATGTACAGAAAAAATTGATGGGGAAAAAAACTCTCTAATATGTCTTTTCTAAGGGCTTTCTACTTAAAGAAAATACACCTATTTTAATAGAGGAAAGAGTTACCAATGGTAATTTAAATATTATTGCTAAGACAACAAATTATGAAGAAGTTAGTGAAGGAGAACTTAGTTTTAAAAAGGTTACAGGTGAACTTAACATGATAGAGTAATTATGTCGAAAGTCAGGTATCTTCTGACATTTCATTGGTAGAAATAACATTTATATGGACAATTGCATACAACAGAATATCATCTGCATGTGTATCGTAGATGCCTTCTACACAAAGAAATAAGGAACCTTGACAGTGTTCTAAGAAATTTCCACTTCACAATACTCAGGCATATGGACTATTATCCTCCAACTTAACAGATGGCAGAAATGAGACAGAGAGACAATATTAATTTGAGGAAGATCACATGGTTAATGAAAGCAGTGCCAGGATTCTAACCTAGACATTTTGACCCCAGGACTGACTCTGACTCCTTGTATTATGTTGTCTTGATTTCCACTCAGGACTCAGGATGAGATGAATAGGACTTGAATAGATATTTCTTCCAACAAGACATACAAATAAACAAAAAATAACTGAAAAGTAATGGGCTACAATTGAGCCCTTTGCTGCTTCCAATGCCAATTCATCTCATTGAGGGGTCTTCCTTTTTTTCACTGACCCTTGACTTTACCAAATATGATGTCTTTCTCTGGTACTGGTCTCTCCTGGTGATTTGTCTGAAGTTTGGGAGACAAAGTCTGGCCATTCTGACTTCTAAGGTGCACTCTGGCTGTACTTCTGTTTGTTCTTTTGGCAGTCCATGGTACTTTTAATATTCTCCTTCAACACCATAATTTAAACGCATCAATTCTTCTACAGTCTAAAGTTAATTCTGAAAAAAAATCACCTTTTCAAGGCAGTTCTTCCTGACTATTCTATTTGAAGTTGCTACTTCTACTCACACTAATTGCTGTTTTATTTTTCTCATATCCAAGATTTTTTTTTTCTTAGCACAAGTCACCAAGATATCACTTATTTTAATTATGTATATTAACTTTTTCTTTTCTTTTCTTTTTCTTTAATTTTCACTTACTACCCACCCCACTAGAATAACACAGTCTTCAAGTAGGCAGGTCTTTGGATATTTTTTTAGTGACTGCTGTATTCTCCAGTACCAAGAACAATGTCATTGCCTTTCACATGTTGTTGCTGTTAAGTGCCATCGAGTCGGTTCTGACCCATAGAGATACTGTATAGGGTTTCCGAGGAGCAGCCGGTGACTTTGAACTGCCGACTTTATGGTTCAAACTGACCGTGTGGTCTAACACATTATCTTGCGGCGCCATACCAGTACTTTAATAAACATTTTTTAATTGGCCTTCTTTCTAAAAAACTTTGTTGGTGGTGTTGTGCTGTAGAGTCAGTTCCAACTCAAAGCAACCCTGTATAGAGTTCCGAGGAGCGGCTGATGGGTTTGAATATCCGATCTTGTAACTCAAACTGACCGTGGGTCAAGCCCATTATTCTGCAGCGCCGTACTTGACATATAATTTCAGAGACTTTGATGGCCCTATCAGGGCCCGGAGGAGCTCTGGTAATGTAGTGGTTACAAATCGGGCTGCGAACCGCAAGGTCAGCAGTTTGAAACTACCAGCTGTTTCGCAGGAGAAAGATGAGGCTTTCTACTCCCGTAAAGATTTATAGCATCGGAAACCTTATACAGGGTCACTGTGACTCAGAACCGACTCTACGGCACATAACAACTAGGACCTGGGACCCCTGAAGCTCAATTTTAAGTATTCTTTCTGAATATTTCTCATATACTTCACCATTATGGAGTTAAATATCACTACACGTGGCATCAGGATTGGAGGAAGACTCATTAACAGCCTGCGATATGCAGATGATACAATCTTGCTTGCTGAAAGTGAAGAGGACTTAAAACACTTACTGATGAAGATCAAAGAGCACAGCCTTCAATATGGATTGATTACATCTCAATGTAAAGAAAACAAAAATCCTCACCACATTCTTATCAATGGAGAAAAATTTGAAGTTGTCAAGGACTTCATTCTTCTTGAATCAACTATCAACACTCATGGAAGTAGCAGTCAAGAAATCAAACTACATATTGCTGCACAAGGCCTTTTTAAAGTGTTGAAGAGCAAAGATGTCAGCTTGAGGACTAAGGTGTGCCTGACCCAAGCTATGATGTTTTCAATAATCTCATATGCATGTGAAAGCTGGACAGTGAATAAGGAAGACCGTAGAAGAATTAATGCCTTTGAGTTATGGTGTTGGAGGAGAATATTGAAAGTGCCATGGGCTGCCAAAAAACCCAATAGATCTGTTTTGGAAGAAGTGCAGCCAGAATGCTCCTTGGAGGCCAAGATGGCCAAACTTCAAATCTCATACTTTGGACATATTGTCAGGAGGGATAAGTCACTGGAGAAGGATATCATGTTTGGTAAGGTGGAGGGTCAGAGAAAAAGAGGAAGACCCCTAGCGAGATGGACTGGCCAAGTGGCAGCATAGATGGACTCAAGTGTGGCAACAGTAGTGAGGTTGGCCCAGGATCGGGCAGTATTTCATTCTGCTGTGCATAAAGTCACTATGGGTCCGTACCAACTCGATGGCACCTAACAACAACAACAACATATTGATCAATTACAAATTGATTTCTTTAGTCTAAATATCTCCCCAATGTTCTCATTCAAAAGTAAAATATTTATTTCTACCTCAATCTGAAATTTCTATAGAAAGAGAGGTCATTATCTTTCTAGTCCCAAATTGCTTATTTTCCTTCACAAACAATGTCTGTGAACCATCATGTACTCAAGAACCCAACTCAGAAACTGGAATGTCATTCCAGATTTATTTATTTTTTCCTCCCAGCATGCCATCAACCAATAAACAGGTGCTATTGTTCTATATATTAGACATCTCTCAAACCCATCACCATGCATATTTCTCCTCTTTTTTTTAAGTTTTCATTGTGAATTATGTGATAGTTTACATGGGGGAACATTAGCTTCACATTCATCTTATCATTTTTGTTTCATTGCAATGATTACAAGCCCTCAATGCATCATCAAACAAACAAAGGGTACACCCACAAGTCTGCCTCCTGGCTGTCAGCACACAGCCCCTCTCCCTTTCTGAGTCCAGAGTTCCCAGATGCTCCATTTGTCCACGTCATCATCTCTGCCTCCATCTCTGGTGTCACTGATTCTCTGGATAGGATGCATTCTGTTCTTCTCCCTTGATGTATTTCTCCTTTTTAACTGTCCTTGCATTAGCTGAGGATCTTAATAATTCTCACTGGATTATTTAAACAACCTTTTAATTTGTCCCACTCTCATAAAAATATAAACTTCATTAGCTTCCTCCCTTTTGGAACTTTCTTATGACTATAGGATACAATTTTTTAAAAAAATTCAGAACAGTATTTAAAATATGTTGTAGACTTTATTACTGTTCACGAGTATTTTTTCTTCTTTAATCCATCCTGATCATATGAAAGACTACATTTTCTTGCTCCTTTTTCACTTTGGTAGGGGCATTGGATTCTTTATGGCTAATGGGTCAGAGGTAATGCATATCATTTATTTGACAAAGTACTTAAGAACTGGCATACAGTTCACAGTACTGTCCTTCCTTGTTGCAGGTAACGCTGAAGTTTCATGTTGACATGAGATGCCATGAGATTGAAGTAGCTTGATACACTGAGCCAACACAGAGGACAGCCAACATGGAGGACAGTTGTCTGAACCCATAACAGACTTTACATGAGTAAGAAAAACACTTTTGTTGTATGAAGCTACTAATCTTTTGGTATTGTTTGTTACTTCAGAATAAATTTTACATTGCATTGCTCATTTACCTCTATATCTCACACTACAACCAGCATGGATATATATGCAATAGTGTGTTAACACACACACATGCACATAGACATTTTAATGTCTAGAACTGACACCAAACTAGTTGGATGTTCCAGATTCCATCATGTTGCCCCATGCCTCCAGGGACTTATACACAATGTTCTCTTGGTCTTTAATGCTATTTCCTTCTTCGTTTGCCTAGAGAACTTCCTCTTATTCATCCCTTGAATTCTTGCTCAAATGTCAGATTTGGTGGAAAATATTTCCTATCATCAAAGACAGAAATGAACACATTGTTTTATTTTAAATCATTCCACGTTTCAAATGATAGAGCAAATATTTGTGTGCTGTGTCAGTCTTTCACTTGAATAACTTATTTGAGGGCCTGAACAATATCCCTTGTACCTTGGGATCAACAATGCTTTTTAACTACATGGATATTAAAAAAAATTTTTTTTAAAGCACAGATAAACACCCAGGCTTTAATAAATGTGGACATTCTCTATTTTTATATCTAATTCATGGAAATTATAGGAAAGACATACAAATTAGATTATTAAATGAAGAGTTGTACTCAGAAACAAGAGTGAGAATTCTGTAATTCAAAGAAGTGAGGAGGTCTGTGAAAGGAGGGTTGTTGTTGTTGTTAGGTTCCATGAAGTCGATTCTGTATAGAGTTTTCAGTGAGTGACTGGTAGGTTTGAACCACAGATATTGCAGTTATCAGTCGAGAGCTTCACCTACAGTGCCACACCAGGTTAAAGGAAAGTACCAGATGAACAATTACAGCAGTTATTTGACACTACAGTGGGAGCCAATGTTGACCAGGTGAGAAGTCATGAAGATTCCAATGAGAAGCTGAAAACTGACAAGGCAGTAAAAGGAAGTCATTGGAGAAAGGGAACCATCACGATGGAAAAGTAGCCAGACAGAATCAATGATTATTTTTAAAGTCCATATTGGAAAAGAGATAATAGTCTAAAGAAAGGAAGAGTTCATGCAAGAAACTGGAGTTAGTAGAGCCATAAGAAAATATTTGAAAATAAGCACTTTTAATATTTTGTACTATTGTGCATAAGGTTACTCTGAGTTGGTACTGACTCGATGGCCCCTACCAACAACAATATTTCCAATACCTAAACGTAGAGAATAACAGTTATAAAACAACAAGGGGAAGATATGAAACAAAAATACATTGAAATTCAAAATGAATCAATTGGGTAATGATTGAAGTGAAAATAAAAATTTAAAAATACTAAATGTAATTTTGAAATTAAAAATAAAATGCAATAGAAAGCATGAATAGCTGAATGTCCACAGATATAAAATTAATCAAAGATGTGAAAAATCATGCTGAAATATATCCCCAGGTAAAGAGTTCAAAAGTATGAGAAGAAAAAATACAGTAGCTATTCAGAAGGTCCAGTTGTTGTTGTTAAATGCTGTCAAGTCAGTTCAGACACATAGCAACCCTGTAGTCAGGGTTTCTGAGTAGTGGCTGGTGGGTTTGAACTACCAACTTTGAGGTTAGCAATCCAGTGCTTATCCTACAGGACCACACCAGAACTTAGTGTAAATGGGCACAATAATTTGTATGGCAACCCAGGAGTATTAATGCAATTAAAATGTACATGTTATCTAAAGAAACAATTTTACTCAAAAGTGTCTAAGACAAACACTCTCACATGCCTAAGCATGTTCATTATAGTGTTATTTACAAAAGGGCCTCGGTAAAGTAATGATAAACATAATTATTACTATGGAATAATACATACCAATACTTCTTATTCTAGAAGAAATGAGCAAGATATACATGTATCAATATGGATTTAGCTCTATGACTTAATATTGAGTGGAAAGGACAGGATAACATATATTTAATGAAGAAATGAAAATACCAATAATCTCACAAAACAATACATGCTTTCTACATGTAACAGAAATTTTGTGTGTATGTTTTATATATCATAGAAGAAAGTATGGAAGGAGATTAGCAAATATAGTCAGTTATGGAGGAGTGATCAAAAGAGGATTTATTCTTATCTATAATAATTCAAGGACTTCTGGTGTGTTGCTGTGGATGAGCACTGAACTGTGAAACTCAGGTCAGCAATTCAAACTCACCACCTGTTCCTTGGAAACTCTATATAGGGTGGCTATGAATAGGAACCGACTCCATGGCACTTATCTACAACAATGAGTTCTGTAGAGTCAACACTTTGCAGTTCAAACCAAAGTTAAGCAAAGTTGGCAGGCAGTTCACTTACCAACTACTCCTCAGAAACCCTATCCAGGGCTGCTATGAGTCAGAACTGACTTGATAACACTTAACAACAACAACAACCTAGTAATTCAAAGTCTTTAGTGTGTAGATTATAGTCAGGGATATAATCGTATTTTCAATGTAATATGAAATTACAAATGCATTTTAAGCAGGGAAAGAGTACAGTCAAATTTACAATATGAAAAATCCTTCTGGATATTGTGAGGAGAATAAATTTTGGGGAGAGGAACAGGGAGACCAGTCTGAAGGCTATGGCAATATTTAGGAGCAAGGCCCACTTATCCCTGAGGCTCAGCAGCAAAAAACCTGGTGCCTTGATATTTTAGGAGCCCATGAAATGCTTTAATTTTAATTTATTCTAAAATCAGAAGAAAATACAACATATCCTATAATGAATCCATTGTGGGCTATATTAATCTTTATGTCAACATAGTCCTTAAATTTAATTTCTAATTTTTTTTTATGCATGAAGGGACCCATGAAAATGAAAGTGTCTATGGCTTGCAATGGCCATGAAACTCTCCTTTTGATGAATGGATGGATGTCTATGAGTGGCGGGAGTAAACATGGAGTCAGTGTCTAAATGGAAAATCTGTCTTGTAAGAAGAAAAGCATAAATACCTGGCCAGAAGGTGAGAGTGAGAAATGAAGGAATGGGAGAAAACAAAGATAGCATGCAGAGTTTTGACTTAAGATGATGTTGGTCCAATTTACTGAGATGGGGAAGAGAGGCAGAGGAATCAAAGGATAACAGAACCTTGAATGTTAGCCTAGATGTTGAAAACTTACCTTGTAGGCCAATGATAATGCTGGCTGAGAATCAAACTCATGTGGGAACATAAAAAAAAAATTAAATTTTTGTCACAGTGCCCTGACCAATAGTTCCAGAACCTTGGAAGTGGGCCAGGGTTGAGAACAGCTGAACTTTTAGGTGAAATGGAGACAGAAGAGACTTTTAAAGATAATAGGAAATGATCAGATAATGTTTTTAAGAACTCACATTTGATAGCAGTGTAAAAGGTAGGAAGGAGTTGTTGATAAACTAGGGAGCAGTTAGACTGAAACTCAGGTCTTTGGACTCATAGGCCATTCTGTCTCTGCAGGAATCATGTAAAGTGGCAGTAGTTTGGGAAAGAGCTGGGAAGACCTACCTACTAGACCCAGTCCTGAGCACAGCTTGCTGAAATTCAGGGACAATGTGGAACATATGGAGACTTGTGGCCCATTGGCATTTTCTATCCAAACCACAAGGCAAATTCGAACGCTTCAGTTGTCACAACACAGCAAACTTGAATGACAATCATGTTTTAAAAGCACAATTTTAAAAAGAAAAACGCTCTTTACATACAAAGAAAAGCATTGCAGGGAAGGTGGTTGCCCTTCAGCCCCACCCAAACCTAATCCTTTGCCTCTAGTTTGTTGTGATTCTTAAGAGATCCTACAGAGTAAAATCACCCTGTTGGTTTTTCAAGGCTGTAAATCTTTACAAAGCAGACAGCCATATCTTATTCCAAAGGAGCTACTAGTGGTTTCAAGCCACAACTTTTTTATTTGAAGCTGAGAATTTTAACACTGTGCTGCTGGAGTCCTGCCCTTCATGCAACTGTTTTAAAAATTTGGACTTCAAAATATTTTCCATCTGCAGACCACATGGAAGGGATGCAAAGCTCCATGACTTTCTACCTTTACCTTATCTGACTGTGAAAAAGGGTGACACTTCCTAAGACATGCCAGTAGACTCTCTTAGTTAAGCACTTCACACATGTTCAATGTAGTTTTCTATGTTACTGTCATTGGGGGCAGGCATACCAAACTCTTTGAGTCTATTTTCTTTTGCATAAGATAAGAATAATAAGGCCTGCTTTGCATGTCAATTCAAGGTCACAGTTATTCTTAAACTCTTAATGATGATTCATAATATTATTACTTCTTAGTAGAGCCTATTTTTAAAGGAATAGTTATCCTTAAACTGTTTTACATACCTAACGCCTTTGAGACTCTGAAAAAAAAAAGTGCATTCAAATAAAAGTTTTCATATTTCCCAATATTTATTGGATGTGTGATTCAAAATTTCTTAATAGTACGTATAAGACATGTGCAAAGTCATTGCCTGATTTTGAGGACTCAATCAATGGTAATTATTATTAATATAAGTGGAGAACAGGTTGGGGAGAACACTGAAAGATGCATGTAGTAAGTGAAACTAAAAAGATGAGTCAGATTTCAGGCTGAAGCAAGAGCAAGAGCTATAGTAATAGTGAATTTTACGAATGAAATAACAAAACATTTGAGCTGCAAGGTCGGCAGTTCAAGCCCACCAGCTACTCCATGGAAGCCCTAAACAGGGTTGCTATGAATTGCAACGAACTCAATAGCATTTAACATAAGCAACAACTAGACTCCAGGTGGTTGGTGGTATGCTGTGGAGTTGGTTCCGACTCATAGCGACCCAGCATAGGGTTTCCAAGGCTGTAAATCTACGGGAGCAGAAAGCCGCATCTTTTCCCCTTGAAAAGACTGGTAGTTTCAAATTGCTAACATTGAGGTTAACAGCACGACTGCACGAGACCTACATAAATGCAACCCTGTGTTCATGGACTGGAAGATTAATATAGTGAAAATGTTAACACTACCTGGTGTGGCACTGTGGACTAATTAGCTGGACTGCAAATTCGGTTTGTAGCACAAGATTGGTTGGTTCAGGCTCACCAGCCACTCCTTGGAAACCCTATACAAGGTTGCTATGGGTCGGAACCGACACGACGCACTTAGCAAGAACAAGCAACAAAGGCAACCTACAGATACAATGCAATCCTGATACAAATGAATACAAACTGTAATGGAAAAACTAAGTATCAACTCTATATGGAAAGGAAAGCGACCTCCAACAGAGAAACCACTATGGCAAAAAGAACAAAATGGGAGGTCTCACACCCCCTCATATCTAACATGTTATACCACCACTGGAAGGAGCTCTGGTACCATAGTGGTTACAAGTCGGGATGCTAATCTCAAGGTCAGCAGTTCGAAACTATCAGCTGTTCCGTGGGAGAAAGATGAGGCTTTCTGCTCCCATAAAGATTTACAGCCTTGGAAACGCTGTGCAGTGTCGCTATGATTCAGAACCGACTCCATGACACACCACCATTACTACTACAACAGCTACTGCAGTCCTGCTATGCTGCTGCGGGTTAATGTACTGGAATGCAAGGTCAGCTTGAACCACAAAGTTGGCAGTTCAAGCTCACCTGCTGCTCCTATCTATCGTTGTATCAATACCAGTGGCTGTATGTTGTTGCTGTTGTTAAGTGCTGTCTGTTAAGTGCTGCTGAGTTGGTTCCGATTCATGGTGACCCTGTTTATAATTTCTGAGGAGCAGCTGGTGGGCTTGAACTGCCAACTTTGCGTTTAACAGTCCAGTGCTTATCCTACAGTGCCACATCAGGACTCCATAAACACATAGAACAACAAATAGAATTGAGATCCTAGAAGTAAATTCGTCCATTTACGGATAACTGATTTTCAACAAGGGGTCAAAATCAATTCAATGGAAAGAAACTGTCTCTTTAATAAATAATTCTGGTAAAACAAAATATTCATTTACAGAAAAAACGAAATAAGAACATAAAGTAATTCGAACTGGATCAAAGAATTATCTGTTAAATCTAAAATTATAAAGTTCATGGATGAAAACTATGGGACCTAATTTTCTTTAAAACAGAACAAAACAAAAACCATACCAAACAAAGCTACAAATGCACAAACATCAGAAAACAAATTAGATAATTCGGACCTCATAAAACAAGAATGAAAAGATGAGATAAGACTGGAAAAAAAATTGGAAACAATGTTATCTGATAAGGGTCTAATCTCTTTAATATGAGGGGATTTTAAGAAGTTTGTGGAAGTTTTTCATTTAAAAAGAAAAACTTTTTGGTATGCAGTAAGTGAAGGTTTACAGACAAGATGATCAGTTTTATATTCAACAAAACATACATTTTGTTTTATCTCAACGATTGTTATCCCCACCGCTTCCTGTGGTTCCTATTTTGCTTTCATTTTTCCATCAACTTTCTGAAGTGCCCGTATGTATAAAACACTTCAGCAACTCAACAACAAAAAGACCAATAGCCTAATTTAAAAATGAGCAAAGGGTAGGAACAGACCCTTTACTAAAGAAGACATTGAAATGGTCAACAAACACATGAAAAGATGCACAAGGTCATTAACAAACCCAACATAGGACAGTATAGAACTGCTCCTTAGGGTTTATGAGACTATAAATCTTTACATAAGAAGACAGCCTCACCATTCTCCTGCTAAGTAGTGGATGGGTTTGAACCACTGACTTTGTGATTACCAGCTCTATGCTTAGCTCACAGTACTACCTGGGATCCTTTCAGTAACCTTTAGAACAATGCAAATCAAAATTACAATGAATTACCATCTCAGTCAGGATAAAATGACATTGATTAAAAAAAGACAACAACAAATGTTAACAGGATTGTGGAGAGATTAGAACCCTTATCTATTGGCACTACAGCATAAACACTGGACAGTAACTGTAAGGTTGGCAGTTCAAATTCAAAACACTATACAGGGTCATTATGAGTCAGAACCTACTCAAGCCACTTGACAACACCACCAGCAACATCCATTGCTGTTGGGACTGCAACATGATACAACCATTACACTATGACACTTCACAAAAACTAGAAATTGAACCACCTTATGATCCAGCAGTATCACACCTAGATAGTAATCCTACGTATCCAATAGAAATGACATGAACAGATACACACACACCTATGTTCATGGCCTAAAAGTCCTTCAGTGAATGAATGGATAAGCAAATTGTGATAAATATGAGGAGCTTCAAAAAGTTCATGAGAAAATGTAATTAAAAGATTATTGAATTTTTTCACTAACTTTTGAAGCCTCTTCATACAACCATAAAGAAGAATGATGTGACCACGAAAAATAATATAAAGGGATGGATGTGGAGAATATAATGCAAAGTGAAGTTAATCAATAACATTGTTGTTGTCAAATGCCATCAAGTCAGTTCTGACTCAGAGTGATCTTATGCACAACAAAACGATACACTGCGTGGTCCTCCACTATCCTCAGAATGGTGAGAGTTTCCAAGAGTTTGCAGAAGCAGCAAGCCTCATCTTTCTCTTGTTGAGCAGCTGATGGGGTCACACTGCCAACCTTCTAATTCACTGTTTAAGGTTTATCTTACAGAGCCACTGTACTATAAAGAGAGAGACAGGAAGAGAGAGAAATAGAGATCAGTGTTCATTGCTGATAAGCAGGAATGGGTAGAGAAGAGGAGGAATCACTCTTTAGATCATGTTGTTGTTGTTGTACAGTGCCTTGGAGTTTGTTCCGAACCATAGCAATGCACTATTGAAGGAAACACTGCCCGGGTCCTTTGCCATCTTTATAGTTGCTTCTATGATGGAGCCCATTGCTGTTGCCACTGATGTTATTTATTGGTCCAGTGGTAAAGATTTTTGTTTTCTTTCACTGTAGTGCAATCCATACAGAAGGATGTGGTCTTTGATCTTCATCCGTATTTTCAGTCTTTTTGGCTTTCAACAAGCAAAACTGTATTGTCTGTGTATCACAGGTTGTTAATGTGCCTTCCTCCAATTCTGATGCCTCCAATTCTATTCATTCTTCTTCGTATAATCCAGCTTCTCAGATTATTTGCTCAGGATACAGATCTAATAAATAGGGTAAAAGAATACAACCCTGGAACACACCTTTCCTGATTTAAAACCATTCAGTATCTCCTTGTTTTTTTCAAATGACTGTCTCTTGGTCTATGTACAGGTAATTCACAAGCACAATTAAGTGTTTGGGAATACACATTCTTCACAATGCTATCTATAGCTTGTTATTATCCACACAATTGAAAACCTTTTCACAGTCAATAAAGCACAGTAAGCATCGTTCTGTTATTCTCTACTGATAGACAAGATCTATCAGATGTCAACAATGATGCCTCTAGTTCCACATCTCTTCTGAATCTGGCTTGAATTTCTGGCAGTTCCCAGTCA
Organism: Chrysochloris asiatica; assembly: GCF_000296735.1. NCBI lineage: Eukaryota > Metazoa > Chordata > Mammalia > Afrosoricida > Chrysochloridae > Chrysochloris > Chrysochloris asiatica. The sequence continues at coordinate 6,958,533 of NW_006408695.1, read as the reverse complement.
ATATATTGTTGCAGCCATTTTTACTATTATCTTCAGTGTGTATTATTAATGATATTGTTTGATGATTTCTGCATTCTACTGGGTTTCCTCTCTTTGGAATGGACACAAATATGGATCTCTTCTATTCTGTTGGCTAGGTTAGTGTCTTACATGTTTTTTTGGCATAAAAGAATGAATGCCTCTAGTGCTGCATCAGTTTGTTGAAATCTTTCTGTTTTTATTCTGTCAATTCCTGGAGTCTTGTGTGTGTGTTTTTTGCCAATACCTTCACTACACCTAGGACTTATTTCTTAAGTTCTATCATATTGTGACTGTATGTTACCATTTGAAATGGTTGAGCATCAACCATTTCTTTTTGGTACAGTGACTCTGTATGTGCTTTCCATCTTCTTTTGATGCTTTCTGCATCATTCAATATTTTGCCCATGTTGTTGCTGTTGTTGTTGTTGAGTGCCATAGAGTCAATTCTGACCCATAGTGACCCTGTATAGGGTTTCTGAGGAGCAGCTGGTGAGCTTGAACTGCCAACCTTGCAGTTCAAATGGCTTTGCAGTCTGGTGCATTAAACCACGGTGCCATACCAGGATTCCATTTTGCCCATGGAATCAATCAATATTGCAAATTGAGGCTTGAATTCTTTCTTCAGTTCTTTCAGTTTGAGAAATGCTGAGCGTGTTCTTCCCTTTTAGTTTTTTAACTCTAGGTCTTTGTACATTTCATTATAATACTTGGCTTTCTCTTCTTCAACTTCCCTTTGAAATTTTCTATTCAGCTCTGTGCCTTTCTCATTTCTTCCACTATGCTTGCAAGCAAACTTCAGAGTCTCTACTGATGTACATTTTGGTATTTTCTTTCTTTCCTGTCTTCTTAAATGACCTTTTGTTTATTTCTTGTGTGATGTTCTTGATGTCATCCACACCTCTTCTGGTTTTTGGTCATTAGTGCCTAACATATCAAATCTGTTCTCGAGATGGTCTCTAAATTCAGGTGGCATGTATTCAAGGTTATGTTTTAACCCTTGTGGACTTGTTTTAATTTTCTTAGCATAAACCTGAATTTACATACAAGCAACTGATGGTCTGTTCCAGAGTTGGTCCCTGATCTAGTTAATACCATTTTTATTCAGATATATGCACCAACCACTAAGGCCAATAATGATAAAATTGAAGAAGTCTAACCTACTTCTTCAGTCTGAAATTGATTGAACATGCCATCAAGATGTATTGATAATTACTGGTGATTGGAATGAAAAGGTTGGAAACAAAGTAGGATCAGTAGTTGGAAAATATGGCCTTGGTGATAGAAATGATACTGGAGATTGCATGATAGAATTTTGCAAGACCAACGACTTGTTCATTGCAAAGACATTTTTTAAAACAACATAAAGTATGACTACACTTTATGTTGAATTTCATCAGATGGAGTACAAAGAAATCAAACTGATTACTCTATAAAAGAGATTGTGGAAGATGCATATCATCAGCCAAAACAGTGCCGGGAGTAGGCTGTGGAACAGACTATCAGTCACTTGTATACAATTTCAGACTGAAGCTGAAGAAAATTAAAACAAGTCCATGAGAGCCAAAATATGACCTTGAATATATCCCACTTGAATTTAGAGATTATCTCAAGAACAGATTTGATGAATTAGATACTAATGATTGAAAATCATGAGAAGGTCATTAAGAAAACAAGAAAGAAAGGAAAGACCAAAATGGACGTCAGAAGAGACTCTGTAACTTGCATTACAGGGTAGAGATGCTAAAAAAAAAAAAAAAAGGAAGAAATGAGGAGATAAAAGATCTGGATAGAATATTTCAAAGGTCAGCTGAAGAAGACAAAGTCAATTATAATAATGAAATATGCAAAGACCTGTGATTATGAAATCAAAAGGGGAGAACAAGCTCGGCATTTCTCAAGATGAAAGACCTGAGGAACAAATTCAAGCCTCAACTTGAATACTTAAAGATTCTATGGGCAAAATCTTGAATGGTGCAGAAAACATCAAAGAAGATGGAAGGAATAAGAAGAGTCACTGTACCAAAAAGAAATGGTCAGTGTTTAATCATTTCAAGAGGTAAACATATGATCAAGAGCTCATGATACTGAAGGAAGACATTCAAGGTGCACTGAAGGCATTGGCAAAGAACAAGATTCAAGCTGGACTCAGACAAGGACTTGGAATGAGAGATATTATTGTTGATGTCAAATGGATCTTGGCTGAAAGCAGAGATTACCAGAAAGCCATTTACCTGTGCTTTATTGACTATGTAACTGCTTTTGACTATGTGGATCATGACAAACTATGGACAACATCTCAGAGAATTCATATTCTGGGACACTTAATTGTGCTCATGAGGAACCTGCACATAGATCAAGAAGTAGTTGTTAGAACACAACACGGGAACACTGAATGGTTCAAAAACTGGAAAAGTGTGTGGCAGGGTTGTATTCTTTCACCATACTTAATCAATCTGCATGCTGAGAAAATAATCTGAGAAGTAGCATTTTATGAAGAAGAACATGGCATCAGGTTTGGAGAGAAACTCATTAGTCATTGGTGATATGCAGATCATACAGTCTTGCTTACTGAAAGAGAAGATGACTTGGAATACTTGCTGATGAACATCAAGAACCACATTGGGTTGCACCTCAATGTAAAGAAAACAAAAATCCCCACCACTGGGGCAGCAAATAACATCATGATAAATTGAGAAAAAATCGAAATTGTCGAAGACTTCAGTTGGCTTGGATCCACCATGAACATTCATGGCAGCAGCAGTCAAGAAATCACATAACGTATTGCATTAAGCAAGTATGTTGCACAAGATCTCTTTAAAGTGTTCAAGAGCAAAGATGTCAGCTTGAGGACTAAAATGCCTCTGACCCAAGCTATGATAGTTTCAATAGACTTACATGCATGTGACAGTTGGACAATGAATAAGGAAGACCATAAAATAATTGATGCGTTTGAGTTAAGGTGTTGATGAAGAATATTCAAAGTAGCACAGACAGCTAGAAGAACAGACAAATCTGTGTTGGAAGAGTGCAACCAGAAAATTTTTTAGAATCTAAAATGGCTAGACTTCTTCTCTCATATTTGGGTCATATTATCTGGAGGGACCGACTCCTGTTGTGGCGCTGGGGCTTAATGTGCTGGACTGCAAGATTGGTTTGAATCGCAAGGCCAGTGGTTCAAGCTTACCAGCCATTCTTCACAGGGTCACTGTGAGTCAGAACCAACTCGATGGATTTTAAGAACAACAAGAACAACCATCAGGAGGGACCAGTTCCTGGAGAAGGAGTCATGCTCAGTAAAGTGGAGGATCAGAGAAAAAGAGAGACACCAAACAAAATGGATAAGCACAGTGGCAGTAGCAATGGGCTCAAGTGTAGCAGGAATTGTGAGGATGGCACAGAATCGGGCAGTGTTTTGTTCTGATGTGCATATGGTTGCTATGGGTTGGAGCTGAATGGACAGCTATTAACAACAATGAATAAGCCATTGGTCTTGCAAGATTCTACCATATGATCTTTTTCAATGTGTGAATTTATTGCTATGATTTCTTTTGTGAGCACTGCTTTTGCTGAGTCCCAATGGTTTTGGAATGCTGTGTTTTCATTCTCATTTGATTCTAGAAATTAAAAATTTGTCCTATTACCCAGTGGTTTTTAAACAAGGTGGTATTCAATTGCCATGTATTTGATTTTTCTTTTGTTCTTCCTGTTATTTATGTTTTACAACATTATGATGCGAGAAGATATTTTGTGGTATTTTAATTTTTAAAAAATTATTGAGGCTTGCTGTGGTCTAAAAGATGATTTATTCTGGAAAATGATACATAAATGTTGAGGAAGAATGTGTGCTGTTTAGCTGTTGGGTAGATGGCTCTGTATATGTCTATGAGGCCAAGTTGGCTGATTGTATTATCTAGATCTTCTGCATCTTTGGTGAGTTTCTTTCTAGTTGTTCTACCTACCATCGAAAGTGGTGTGAAAAGTCTTCTAATATTATTATAGATCTGTCTGTTTCTTTTTTCAATATTCCTAATTTGCTTTATGCATTTTGGAGTTTTGTCATTGGGTGTGTAAATGTTTTTAAGGTTATGTGCTCTTGGTGGTTTTACCCTTTTATCACACTGTCTAGAGCTTTTCCTTGTTTCTTATGTTGTTGCTATTGTTATTAAGTATCATCTAGTCAGTTCTGACTCATAGCAACACTGTATATAGGGTTTCCAAGTAGTGGTTTGCAGGTTTGAACTGCTGACCTTTTGGTTAGCAGTCCAGTGCTTATCCTGCAGAGCCACATCAGTATAGTTCCTTTCCTTGTTTCTTATGAAGTAGTTTAATGTAAATTTCATTTTTTCAGAGATTTATATTGCTATTCCTGCTCTTTTTTGGTTACTGTTTGCTTGATGTATTTTTTTTTCTTATTTGACTTTTAACCAATTTATATCTGTGTCTAGATTATAGTTTTTGTAAGCAACATGTTGGGTCATGTTTTAAAAATCCACTTAGCCATTGTCTGTCTTGTGACATGGTGCATTTAACATTTTTGGATTTATTGTGATTATTGATAGGTATATGAATTTACTGCTTGTCATTTTGTCATGCTTTTATTTTTTTGTTTGTGTGTGTGTGGTGTTGACAATTTATTTGTTCCACCGAATTCTCTGTGTTAGTAATTTTTATTTGTAGATTACCCTTTCATTTCTTTCCTTTCTGTTGATTTTGTACATGCTGAATCTATTTTATTTTCTTCATCTTTATTTTGGTGAGCAGGTTTATTAATTTCCTTTGTGGCTACTGTAAAATTTTCCTTTATCTTTGTAAGTTTAAACCAGTCTGATATCACCTTGACTTCCTCTCCACATATAACTTCTATTAGTACACCATTCAGTCCATCTTTTTGTTATGAAGTTGTCATTGATTATAAATTGACATCTTTTTCTCTGTTTTCATTTCTGTGTCTTTGTTTTACTTCTGAAAGTTTTAAATATGGGTAGGTATCTAGATAATGCTGCCCTGTGTTTTAATCAGGTTAATGCCTGGTATTGTTGATTCTCTGTTTGAAGTACTTTCTTTAACATATTTTGTGTGGCTGTTCTAGTTTTTACAAATTCATTTAATTTCTGTTTATCTGGTACTGTCCTAATTTTAATTATTATATTTTAGAGACAATTTTTCTATATGTATGATTCTTGGTTGGAAATTCTTTCAGGATTTTATATATGGCATACCATTGCTCCCTGAGTGGTTTCCGCCAAGAAACAAGAGCCTGGTCATACTGTTGCCTCTTTGTAAATGATTATTTGTCTTTTCATGAGCTGCTCTCAGAATTCTTTATTTCTATTTTGTTTTGGGAAGTTTGATTATGATATGTTTTTGGTCTATTCTGTATGGGATTTGTTGAGCTTCTTGGATGGAAATATTTTTGCCATTCATGATATTGGGGAATTTTCTGACAGAAAATCTTTAGATTCTTTCTCTTGCTTTTATTTGTCTTCTCCTGCTCTAGGATTCCTATTGGACATGGATTATTCTTCTCGACAGTGTCCCACATAATTCTTAGACTTTCTTTGTGTGTGTTTTTTTCCTTTATAATTTTGTGGATTTTTTTCTCAGTCACATTAGTATCAAGGGATTTGTTCTCTAATTTACTGATTCTTTCTTTTATTGAATCAATTTTATTTCTATATCTTATTGAATTATCTATTTCTGGTTTTTTTATTGTTAACCTTTTGAATTTCTAGTTACTGTTTTTGTATGTTTTCTTATTGTCTCTTTGTGTTGTCATATTGTTCTTGTATTGTTTTCTTAAAAAGTCTTCTTGAGTTTTGTCTGTGTTTTCCATGGTTTTGTCTATATTTTCCTTGCGCTGGTTGAAGCTCTTACATATAAGTCGTTGGAGTTCCTGATTGGGGAGCCTGGATAAGCACGAGACTGCTAACCATAAATTCTGTAATTCAAACCCCACCAGCCACTCCTTGAAATCCCTATACAAGGTTGTTGTTGTTGTTAAGTGCTGTCGAGTCGTTTCCCACCCATAGCGACCCTGTACAGGGTTTCCGAGGCTGTAAATCTTTACGGGAGCAGAACGCCTCATCTTTCTCCCGCAGAACCGCTGGTAGTTTCGAACTGCTGGCCTTAAGGTTCACAGCCCGATTCGTAACCACTATGCTACCAGAACTCCATGAGTCAAAACTGCCTGGATGGCACTTAACAAATACAATATCTTCAATGATATTCTGTACTTTCATGTGTATTGTTAAAAAAAACAACCTTACAATGATAAACGATATTTATCTCCTTTGTGTCATTACACTATTATTATCATTAATTTTACTTACTTATATGCTATAAACGCAACAATACATTGGTATCATTTTACTTAAACAATTATCTTTCAAATAGATTTAACTGATAATAAAAGTCTTATACATTTATTCATATAATTATTATTTTCATGTCTCTCTATTGCTCTGTTTAGATCTGTATTTCCATCTGGTATAGTTTTCCTTCTGTCTGAAGGAGTTCTTTTAACATTTCTTGTAGTGTGAGTCTGATGGAGATAAATATATTCAGATTTTGTATATCTAGAAAAGTTTCTTGCCTTGTCTTGGAAAGATATTTTTATGAAGCAAAAGAGTCTGTTATTTTGAGGATGAAGAAGACTCTAAAAACCATGTGGAGGTCATGTCTGACTTTCTCTGACTTCATAAAGGGGAATGAGAATCAAACTCAAAATCAACCCAAGACTGAGTCCTATGGAATGGAGTTCAGACATGCCTCCACCCTTGTTTACCCTATTCTAACACCAACACATACAACACTCTGCTTCATATCTGAGCTTGATAATTCATTGCAATGACCACACAGAACTCATAACAATACTCATTTAGGGGGTTTATTAGGGAAGTGCACTGGTTACAACTCAGGATAAAAAAACAACTCAAGATGCAGCAGTTTGCCAATCAGGAATGCCTCTTCTCTGTCATACCACAGAGACCTCTCACTCTTGTCTTGACTTCTCAGTCATATGGCCCCTTGGTGCTTAGCTTTACTCAACCCATGGGCCTAGAGCCCACCACTGCTCTGTTTTTCCAGGCCACTGCCTCTGCCTCTGCCATCACTTCTGCTATTGTCGCTTTTCTAGGTAGGGATCTCATACTCCACTCATGCTCTTCCTTCTTAGTGGTCCTGGGATCATCTGTTCCTGCTTCTGAGATGGCTCATTTAACACTTAGCAGGATGGAAAAACTAACCAATGCCACCCTTAGAGTTCTGTACACTTTATCTGCATGGTCCCACCCAGTCACTTAGTGGGAATTAAGAAGGTGTTGATAGAAAAACCATAGCAAGTAAATTCAACATACACAAAGACTTAATTAAAACAGCAGTTTGCATATGACAAAAAATCGCTACATGTCAATAGTCCTCTGAGTTAAGTATTATTATTTACATTGTAGAAATTTGGGGACTGAGGTCCATAAAGGCTAGCTAAATTGTCTAATGTCATATACCTAGCAAATCACAAAGTGAGATGCATGTGACTCTGGGATCTGTAACAGTAACCACAACATTCTTACAAAGAAAAATAACCAAAGGATATGCCAATACATACTCCAGGAAATGCCTCATGTGTGTATTTCTGAGAGTCATCATTTGAGTCATTCCAGACGCGAAGACAACGGAATTAACAGGAAACTCCTGAGTTCTTATGGATTCTTACTTCTCAGAGACATGCTAACCGAGAATGTGATCAGCAGAATTCTACAACACAGTTACTTACTTGTCTAAGGCCAGCGCAAAGTCAGGGTTGGGAGCTATAGGATAAGCACTGGACTGCTAACCACAAGGTTGACAACTCAAACCCATTAGTGGCTCTTCAGGAAAAAAAGATGAAAGACTTACAGTCTTAGAAACTCTACATAGGGTTGCTATGAGTTAGAATGGACTTGATGGTAGTGGCTTTATTGAGGGCTTGGGAGGGAGACATGACTTTTAAGTATCCTCAGGAACATGAAATGGGGAAATGATATGAACCTTGGCAAGTTAAGTTGCCTCCCTGGGCCTTAGTTCATACCTCTATAACATAATTATAACATTTTCCCTGCTTATCCCTTCAGTTTTTTTCTGGATAACTAAGGAGTGATGGAATAAATGTGCTGGATTGCAAGGTCAGTTTGAACCACAAGGCCGGTGGTTCAAGCTCACTAGCCACTTCTCAGAAACCCTATACAGGATCACTATGACTTGGAACCCACTCGATGGCACTTAGCAACAGCAATAACAACATGGAGTGAAGGTATTTACTTGAGAACTTTCTAAAGAGCTCTTTATTTCTCCAAAAAGCCCTGCTGACTGTCCTCTCCCTCACATCTCTCTAGTGAAAAGCGACTTCTTTAGACTTCCTGTCATTGTTGTTGTTAAGTGCCATGGAGTCAGTTATGACTCATAATGACTCTCAGAGTTTCCAAGGAGTGGCTGGTTGGTTTGAACCATCAACTTTGTGGTTAGCAGTTGAGTGTTTATCCTACAGTTCCATTGCAGGACTCCCTAAGCCCTTCTAACTTCCTCTAATTTCACTGTTCACCATGTGTTACAGTTATTTAAATCTGCATCTTGTATTTTCTTCTATATTGCTAGCCCTTTGGAAGGAATGTACCCATAACTACCTCAATTCTGCATCCCTAATGGTAAATTGTGCCAAGCTTCACATATTTGACTGTTTCACATTCCATAAACATGTGTGGAATCAGTAAGGAGCTGTCTAAATAAATATTACCAGAAATACTATTCAACTGAACATTTCAGAAAGACATGGCTGGATCCAGATGAAACGTTTATGAGAATGCAAACTGAGCTACTTTTATTGGCATGCTGCACTGTGTCCCAGCCCAAAACTGTATCTGAAATGTACTCCAAATCCATCTGTACTACTCAGAGAAAGGTCAGATATACTATGTTTAAGTGAAACACCTACTGTGGACCGAGTAGACTTCCCTGTGGATGGTGGCATTTATCTTCATTTTAACATTCATGCCAGATCTCAGCACTGAGGGAGTCAAATGCTAAAATGTTTGTATTGTTCTAGTTGAAACCTTTATTGTGTCATCTGGAATTTTGTGATAACTTCTGAACTGGCTTTTTTTGTTTTTTTCCTTCCAGGCCTGTACTTTCCAATCTATGTTTGACATGCCTACGAGTGAGCCTTCTCAGGCAGATTGAGAAGCAATAGTACATGGAGTTTGAAACATGATCAGGGAGACTGACAAACCAAATAGTGAATCTGTACTCTGGCATTTCCTAGATGTTTGACCTTGGGGAAACATCTCTGTGCCTTAGGTCCCGCATCTGTTGTGGGGGTTTGGTAGATGTATCATGAAAATCTCTTTGCAGTGTGCCTGGTACATGGTTTGCTGTTGTTGTTATTGTGTGCCATTGTTTCTGACTCATAGCAACCATATATCGGGTTTTCAAGAGTGGCTGGTAGGTTTGAACTGCCAAACTTACAGTTAACATTCAAGTACTTATCCTACAGCACCATACCAGGGTCAAATACAAGGTTTTGTTGTTGTTGTTGTTAAGTGCTGTCGAGTCAGTTCTGACTCATAGTGACCCTGTATAGGGTTTCCAAAGAGTAGGTGGTGGGTTTGAACTGCTGACCTTGTGGTTCGCAGCCCAGTGCTGATCCTACAGCAGTAGTAGCTATTATTATTAATTTCTATCTTTGCCACAATGAATTTTATGTGGCATTAAGCATGCTATATTTGTTCTTTATTTGAACATTAGTTTCCCCATTTGAAAAATGAATACATCATTTAGGATCCTACTCAATTCTAATAGGTGATGATTTTATGAATTCAGTGACATGAATTACAATTTAGATTTAGGATTCTCAAGAAAAAAGGTTATAATTTTTCATATTCTGATGCTCCAGAAATCCCCTGACACTTGACAGCTGCCCAATGAGAAGTCAGGGTTTGGTTTAGAGAAACATATGCTCCAGTGCTCAAAAACCTCTCCTGTCAGGAATCCTAGGGTTCACTGTATGAACACATCTTGTTAGATGTTCACATAATGATGATGATGCAGTGAGAGGAAGCACCATCTTTCTTGGGAAAGTCTCTTGACTTCTAAGAACTTTACGTTATTGTTGTTCAGTGATGTTGAGTAGGTTCTGACTCATAGTGACCCTGTATATGGTGTCCAAGGAGCGACTGGTAGGTTTGAACTGCAGACCTTTCAGTTAGCAGTCCAAAGCCTAACCTACAGTGCCACACCAGGACTCCAAGCAATTTTATAGTTCATTATTATTAATGAATCATAACTAATCATATCAATCATAATTAATTATCTCCAAGTCCCCTTCAAATGCTGCCATAGACTTCGTTTTCCAATTTATGACTAAAACCACATGAAGTAATCCCATAAGAGAGCTGCTGTCAGAGGAACAGGGTTGATGATATGGTGTGTGGTGTGTTATTTTCTCAAACACTCTGTGAAGTAGCTTGGTATAAACAAAGGTCTCTAGGTGGTACGAACAATTTGCACTCAACTGCTAGCCTAAAATTGGGCACTTCACACCCACAAAGCAGCACTGCAGAAGACAGTTCCGGTGATGCGATTCTGTAAAGATTACAGCTAAGAAAAACTATGAAACAGTTCTACTTTGCATCACATGAGCTCATCATGAGTCGGAATCAACTCAACAGTAATGGGTATCGTTTGGTTGATAAGACAAAAAGCACTGGGTCTGGACTGACAGCTTTAGGTCCTGCCAGAACTTGGATATCCCATGCCACTAATGTGGGCCTGTTTTCTCAGTGAGAATGAGGGGATACGGGTCACTGTTTGTCTTTCCATCCAGTTCTATATAAATACAAAGGATTATCATTGTTGTTCCCGGTATTTTTCTAAGTCTTTCAAGATTCTGCAAAGAGATACAATGAATAAATTATTTATCACACATGGAAAAAAATTTGAATAAACTAAGAATTCCTTTTTGTACCATATTAGGGTTTGGAACAGAAATTATTTATAAAACAGGCATTTGCTACTGGGCATGTGTTGGCCTTCAATTAAATTATTTTAAAACTCAGGCTCCAGGGTGCAATGGCTTTGGAATTGGTAGTAATAAAACATTAGTTACACTGGTGAGTAATGGTTTTATTTAAAACAGAATGAGATTGTTAACTCAGAGGTGTCCAGAACCAAATGTGAGATGTCTAAGCAACCAACCAGCCTCTTGAGTGTCAGAGACCAGAGTCATCACTGCTAACCATCATCAGTGGTTGAGACTCAAATGTTGCTATCATTAAGTGCAGTTGAGTTGATTCCGACCCATAGCGACCCTGTATAGGGTTTCCAAAGAAGTAGCTGGTAGCTCGAACTGCCTACCTTGCAGTTCAAACTGCTTTGCAGTCTGGCTCATTAACCCACAGAGCCACACCAGGACTGCATAGCAACCTGCATTTTCACCTACGAACTTCACCTTACTCTTTTATTGGAACCTCAAAATCCTTTTGACAGCAATGGCTACCAATATAGTTTACTGACAGAAAATGAGGTGTTATGTTTTCTTTTTTTCCCCCAAAGTTAGTTAGCTCAAAGTCACACAGCTGGTAAAAGGTGATCTTAGAGGTTATGAGGCAGTATCAGGCAATGATTAGAGCAAGGGTCCTCAGCCAATTTAGGTACCTGTGCCATTGGTTCATGGCTGCTGTGTGTGAATGAGGGATAATGCTTACTTCATGTAGATAAAATTTATAAAGTGTTTAGTACCCGGTAGAGCATATGCATCCATACATACGTATGTACTTAAATGCATAATAAAAGTTAGCTATTCTTTCTCTTTCATCTCACTTTCCACTAGTCCACTTGGGTGTTGACAAATACAGCCACAGGCAACCTCCAACTTACGTAGTTCCCCAAACCACCCAAGAACATCTCCCCCAGCAACTCTGTCTGGGATTGACTAAATTTCCAATTTCCTCCCAGCTTGTGTGTCCTGAATTTAAGGGATTTTCTTCTACTTCTGCCTTTTACCCCTCTGTCCTTACAACCAGTGCTTCAGCTGAGCCCCCAACCTCACCTGGGAAGGAAAGGCAAAATCAGGGAACAGTTCATTATGAGTAGGAGGGAGAACTAAGAGCAAACGCAGAAGCAACATCTCCCTCCTCCCCTTCTCCTAAAGGGACCCCATCACGATCTGCATCTGTTATTCCTCCCCCAGACCTAGTCCGACATCCCCTTTGCTTTGAGTCCCTGGCCCAGCCTTAGGGGCTATTGCTCTGGAATGTGAGGGGTACAATTGTTCTGTAGACTCGCTTACAAAAATTTTAATCTACATTAGCATCAGTCTAAGGCAATTCTTAGGGTCTAAGATCTTTAATGTTTTCCCCAGATCAGCAGCTGCAGTACTACTTGCAAATTTGCTAGAAATATATATTCTCTGAAGTCCCATGCCATATCTACTTAATCAGAAGTGTGTATACGTGTGTGTGTGTGTGTGTGTGCATGTAGTCATTTTAACAAGCTGTCATGTCTTTCTGATGCATGCTAAGGTTTGAAAGGAATT
>NW_006408695.1:6936195-6936782 GCF_000296735.1 Chrysochloris asiatica | reverse complement strand
ATGCCCTCTCTTCTTATCATCTGGATGCTTCACTCTCCACTCTAATCCTCTGTGGCTATGTCACTGACTCTGGGCCCAAGAGTCCCCATGTCTTGCCACACTGCTGGCCAACTAGGTCTCAACCCAGTTTCACAGGAATCTATTGAATGTTGTAGGGCTTAGCTCACAGCTTCATTGTCATTTCCCCCTCACTTCCCCTTATCGGTGAACAATGTGGTCACCAATCACAGCATGTATTCCCATTGAGTCTTAGTCTTGGAAAAGGGTTTGCCCTGAGGGGACCCGACCACTTGTCTTGATGTCTCCTGGGTGAGCAACTTGCTTGTTCTTGTAGCAATCAGTTGGATTGCCATTTTTGTTTTGTATTTTTCCTGTCGGTCTTTCTTACAAGAAGTATCTTCTGTTCTTCTAGCTGTTCCAGGCTGGTCTGCTTGTCCTTTCAAGTGAATATTTCCCACCTCAGAAAATTCAGGGTGAGGTTCAGGATTCCACCTGTGCAATGCAGAGGCTCCACAGGAAGCCTCCTTCACTGGACACATTGTAGCCCCATTTTAGGTATCCCAATCAGTTATAGGCAGAAGATGGAC
>NW_006408695.1:6928394-6936095 GCF_000296735.1 Chrysochloris asiatica | reverse complement strand
GTTCCGACTCGATGGCACCTGACAACAACAACAAAGTTAGTATTAAAGGCTGTGGACTTGATGTAGGAATCAGAGCCTGGGGAATGGAGAAAGGGGGGAGTTGGAAAATGTTGAGTTCTGCTTCTGTGGAATGTTGTTGCTATTGTTTAGTGCCATCAAATCAATTCTAACTCTTAGTGATCCTGTATAGGGTTTCCGAGGAGTGGCTGGGGAGTTTAAATTGTTGACCTTGTGGTTCAAACCAACCTTTTAGTCGAGTGCTTCAGAGAGGTAAAGGGACAGTGATGAGTCCTGGTGGCACAGTGGTTAAGCATTTGACTGCCAACTGGAAGTTCAACAGTTTGAACCCACTAGTGGCTTTGCTGAAGAAAAGACATTGCAATCTGATCCTCTAAAGATTTCAGCCTAGGAAACTCTATGGGGTAGTTCTACTCTGCTCTATGAGTTGACACACAACAATAACAACAAAAGTGAGGCAGCAATTCAATATTTATTGAGCATTTAGTATGTGCTAGGCACTTGGCATTCACCCTTTCCTTTAATCTTTAACAGTTTTCTAAAGTAAATGTTATTTATCCCAACATCACAGATGAGATTCTGAGAATCTAGGCTGGGGAAGGGGTGAAGAAAGGAGGTGGGAGGGGTATAGTTTTAGGACTGTAGAATGGGTTTGCATTATAGTATAATGCTAGGCATAGAACATTAGATATAAAGGCGGAGGGGGAGCTCAGAAATCAACTAATTGAATTCCTACATTTTTATGGATAAGAAAGCTGAGGATCAGAAAGATTAAAGGACTTGCCCAAGGTCACATAGAAGTCACTGTCTACTAATTCTTAACCCAGTTCTCTGTCAGTAAACAGAATTTTTCATTTTTGTTTTTTTTAAGTTTTTATTTTAAAGTGATTTTAGGTTTAAAGAAAAGCTGCAAAATTAGTTCCAAGATCCTTTACATTCCACCCCATTTCACTTGTTCTAGTGGCTACATGGCACCTAACCTTCATATACTTTACAAGAACCTTTTGGGAGTTTAATTTGAAATAAATGTAGATTTACATTCATTTCAGTTTAAGAAATAATGCAGACTTCTCATGTATCCTTTACCCAATTTTCCCTGATGGTAACATCTTGTTGAGAACTTTAATGTTTGTTAATGTGTTTTTGTTTTATTCTTCAGGCTCATCTTCCCCCAGAAGAAAGTTCTCAGATCTCTTCTGAAGGGATAGAGAGTACAGGAAATGAGATGAAACAACATTGAACAGGGCTTTCTTAGGCAGGAAAGGTGACAGATGCTTTTCCTGGACCTATGGGTGCTTCTCTAAGGAATTATCCAAGTCTTCTAACAAAAACCTCTAGGTCCAAGTTTCTGGGAGGTGCCTTCCAAAGACAATTGTGCAGACACAAGGTAGGAAGGGGTACATGTTAAAAACCAAACTAGTTACCTTCAAGTTGATTCTAACTCATGGAAACCTCATAGGAGACAGAGTAAAACTACGCTTCCTAGGGTTTTCAATAGCTGATTTTGTAGAAGTAGATTGTCCGTCTTCTCTTCTAAGGTCCTTCTGGGTAGATTCGAATCACCAATCTTTTGGTTAATAGCCACATGCTTATCAGTTTACACCACTCAGGAAGTCCCTAATGGCACATGTGGAGAGAACTTCAAACCTCATGAAACCTTGCACATGGGTAGGATCTTGGAGGTTAACTACCCAGTCCTTCACCTGAAGCTTGAGTCTACATCAGCCTTGTCTGTACACTTGCAATGCTGAGAATCCATCCCTGTTCAAAATCCATAATAACTTGGAGTGCTAGAAAGTTCTATCACTAGCCTGCAAGCTCCAAGAGAGCAGGAATTGTACTTTCTTGCTCACTGCTACATTTGTATCCCTTAACACAGCACCTGGAAGACAGCAGACACTCAAGGAATTGTAGTTGAATGAATGGATGAACTAATGAACAGGCATTCAGCTCTGAAGAAAGGAAGGAAAAGGAGCTGAAACTCTGCAATCACAGCTGAGGCCAGCCTGTCCCTGGCAGAGCCAAACCTTGACTGTGTTTTTGCTCAGAGCTGGAGCCCTGGAACTTGAGAGAGATGGTGTAGAGGAAACGACATCTCTTTCAAGTGTTCAGAGTACCAGCGCTGAGCTGCAGTCCTCCTCCACAGTCTTGACATATTGCATTCCAGGGTAAGTTGTAGGAAATTCAACCCATATGTTCCAGAGTTATTTACACACTTCTGGGTAATATGCCTCCATTGTGAAAGAGCCATTTGACGTCGATGGCGCTACTTTCTTTTTTCCATTCTGAGAAGAGTCCCTGTAGAAATGCCAACTCCACCCTTCCTGAAGAAGGAGGGGCTGGTGTTCAGGGAAAAGTCACTTTGGGACTGAACCCTTGAGGAAACTAGAGTGTCTGGGAGATGGTTTTCAGTGAGTTTCAAAGGGTAGTCAGAGGTGATGGGAAAAGACAGTAGGCTCCTGCCTCAGGAACTTCTGCCCAGTCATGTGGCTACATGGGCTGTGCCAGCAGCTGGAGGGGAGGAGGTAGGAACAGCTGAAGTAGTTGCAGATGAGCAAGTAGCTGCGAAGGACAACTGGTGCAGTGGGAAGATGAGATGAAGGTGGGTGTCTCAAGTCAGGACACTTGGATTTGTATTCTAGCAACCTTAGGCAACCCACTTCCTCCTCATGGACTTCAGTGTCTCTTCATCAGCAATGTAGGAGGTTTTCCTCTGTTCCAGGATCTTTGTGGGCCCTAGTAGCCTATTCTAGAATCTTTTTTTCCTTTATTATCAGGCATAGCCTACACAAATGCTTTCCCCAGAACCATTTTTTACTGCAACTCTCAGTAGGAATTGTAGCATTGGTGTGGTGCTGTAGGATAAACACTGGATGACTAATCACAAGGTCAATACAAATCCACCAGCTTCTCCCTGGAAACCCTACATAGGGTCGCTGTGAGTTAGAATTGATTCATTGGCACTTAATAACAACAACAATACACAACTGAAGTAAAAGTTTCACAAATAAATATTAAGCCTTTCCATAAGACATACCAGGGTGCTTAAAAACATTCATGTAAAAATGGATTTAAAAAACTTTTTCCATGAAGATTTTGAAGCCTCCTCATAGAGATCAGAGGAATAGAATAGAGAGTCCAGAAATAAATCCACACATTTATGGCTAATTGATTCCAACAAATTCCCCAAGGCAATTTAATGAAGAAAGATAGTTTTGTTTTATTTTTTGAACAAATGGTGGTCGGACAATTAGGTATCCATATGCAAAAAAATGTGGACATACATGCATGTATGCATACAAATATATATATACCTTTAGGAGTCCTGGTATGGCCCTGTGAGTTAATGTACCAGACTGCAAAGCCATTTGAACTGCAAGGTTGGCAGTTCAAGCTCACCAGCCACTCCTTGCAAACCCTATATAGGGTCACTATGGGCCGGAACTGACCCAATGACACTTAACAACAACAACAACATATATACCTTTATACATATACTTAGATGTTTCACATGAGAAGCAAAAACTAATTCAAGGTTCATCCTACAGTGAGATATAAGAGTTAAAAATAAGGAATGAACCCCATATACATGTAACAACAGGGATGATTTGCACAAATGCTATGTTAAATGAAAGTCAAAGACTAAATCATTTATATTGTTGTTAAGTGCCAACCTTGCAATTCAAACTGATCACGTGGTCCAATGCTTATCTTACAGGGCCACACCAGGTGGTTTCATTTATATGAAACTTCTGGAAAAGGAAGCTAATAGAGAAAGAAAGCAGATACCTAGCAGGTGGGGGGTATGGGGTTGCACACGGGCACCAAGGGATTTGTGGGGTGATGGAAGCATTCTGAAATTGTGTTGATGGTTGCGCAGCTGTATAAATTTATAAAAATCATCAAGCTGTGCACTTACAATGGGTAAATTTTATGGTATGTAAATTACACCACAATAAAGAGACATGACAACTTGTACAATTGTGCAAGAGGGACAAAAATGATAAATGATTTGTTCATTTGAGTTATGTTTTCGGGGGCATGGTGAGCTCCAAACCACCTCTAACTACTTTATGAACCTCTCTTCATAACACTCACAGTCACTATTGACTAATATAAGTATTGACTGTAAATGACTTGTTATTTGAAAAGATGTGGAAATAATTGATATAATACTGACCAGTTATATATTAAAAACTAAAGTCTTTTAAGAAAATTAATTTTATGCATCTGAACAAGTCTTCCTACATTTTTATACTTGATAACCAAAAAATCTCGTGAGAGGACCATAATATAATTTAGTTTTAAGCATATAAGTTTGTCATACTCATGGAAGGTACATCCCATTGGTTCAGAATGTTTGTGAAGCACAAGGAAAAATGTCATTTCCACAGAATGGGAACCAATCACCACCAAGGATTTCTTGTCAGTTCAGTGGTTTTAACATCTGACTGATCACCATGAAGATTTGGAGAGAATAGATTCATTGACACCATCCTAGATCTACGTATAAATGAGGAGGGTCTTAAACTCATTATTCTCACAAAGCTTCCCCAGACAGGTGTGGAAGCCTTATTTAGAACCTCATCCTGTGGTGTAATCAGTTATGAGATAGATTACAAATAACTGGCTTCCAATTATACTTAATAAGATTTGCAAATGTGTGACTTTTAAAATAGTCTATAAATCAAAGTCCACTTCTCATATGATAATTTGTCATACTATGGTGACTTTTGTGTTGCTCTGATGCTGTAAGCTATGCCACCAGGATTTTCAATACCAGTAGGGTCACCCATGGTGGACAGGTTTCAACTGAGCTTCCAGACTAAGGTATATTAGGAAGGAGAGGTGGACCACTTCTGAATAGTTAACCACTGGAACTTTATGACTAAGAGCAGAACATCGATACAGTGCCAGAAGATGAACTCCTCAGGTTGAAAGGCATTCAAAATATGACTTGGTCCTCAAAACAGAGTTGACCTTAATGATGTGATAGGAACAAAACTTGTGGGCCCTTCATTTGCTGATGGGGCACAATTTAAAATGAGAAGAAACCACTGCAAATATCCATTAATAATTGGAACAAGGAACGTACAAAGTATGAATCTAGGAAACTTGGAAGTCGTCAAAAATGAAATGCATAAGGATCAAAATCCTAGGCATTAATGAGCTGAAATGGACAGATGTTTTTAAGTGTCATGGAGTTGGTTCTGACTCATAGCTACTCCATACAGGGTTTCCCATGGGTAGCTGGTGAATTTGAACCACCTACCTGTGGTGCAAATAGACCTTGAGGTTGAGTCTTTGTCCTACAGACCACACTAGTACAGATATTAGGCATTTTGAATCAGAAAATCATATGGTTTATTATTTTAAGAATGACAAATTGAAGAGGAAAGGCATCGTATTCATTGCCAAAAAGACCATTTCAAAATCTATCTAGAAGTACAATGCTGTCTGTGATAGAATAATAGTCATATGCCTGAAAGGAAGATCCAGTATTACCATTATTATTCAAATTTATATACCAAACACTAAAGTTAAAGATGATGAAATTGAAGAATTTTACCAACTTCTTTAGTCTGAAATAGATAAGACATGTAATCAAGATGCACTGATAATTACTGGTGATTGGAATGCAAAACTTAGAAGCAAAGAGGAAGGATCAGTAATTGGAAAGTATGGCCTTAGTGATAAAAAATTATGTTAGAGGTCACATGATATAATTTTGCAAGAACAAGTTATTAATTGCAAACACCTTTTTCAAACAACATAAATGGTGACTGTACGCGTGGAACTTCAAGCTTCACTGAGAGTACTAGCTAACAGCAAGATTCCAGGAAGTATTGGAATATAAATGGAAATCTTTCAATAAACTGATGCGGCACTGAAGGCACTCAACCATCTATGCCAAGAAATTTGAAAAGAGAGCTACTTGGCCAACTGATTGAAAGAGATCAATATTTGTATCCATTCCTAAGAGAAGTGACCCAATGGAATGCAGGAATCATTGAACAATATCATTAATATCTTATTATATAAAAGCAAAATTTTGTTAAAGGCAATATTAAAAAAAACCTGCAGAAGTACATAGACAGAAACTCAAGCTGGATTCAGAAGAGGACGTGGAGCTAGGGATAGCATTGCTGACATCAGATGGACTTTGGCTGAAAGCAGTTAAAACCATAAAGATGCTTATTTGTGCTTTGTTGACAATGCAAAGGCTTTTGACTGTGTGAATCATGACAGCTATGGACAACACTGATTGTGCTCATGAAGAACCTGCACAAGAGGTCATTAGACAAAGAAGCAGTTGTTCAAACAGAACAAGGGTATATTGAAGGTGGATGCTAGGGTTGCATTCTTTCATCATACTTATTCAATCTGTAGGCTGAGCACATCATCCTGTTGTGTCTCAATTTACCCAGATGACTACTCAAGACTCTCAGGATCAGCAAGGAAGCCTTCATTAGCTGGTCAGCAACTACAGCCTCCCTAAAAGTGGGAAAAACTGTAGCCCCGACCCAGTTTTTCAAAGAGTATTTATGCATAGGCAGTCTGACTTTATCTTGTACAAATCAAGGGTATGATGATGAGCTGTAAGGGTGGGGGCTAGGAGTACATCAGCTGGGACAGTTACTTCTCAAGATTAACTTTGGTCGGCTATTCTCCAGGTTAGCCTTGGCTGGCGGCCACAACGTCCTATTAGTCAGGTAGGCCCACTCAGATGTGAGGAATTTGTATAAGCATTTTTACAGAAGCCAAGTTTAGCCAGAGTTAAGTGGGAGGGGCTTTCTGCATCTGGGGAGTTGTTGACGCTAAAAATTTTCCACTTCTGCCTGATCCTTCCTTAAAATTTAGTTACTATAGGGCAATTGGGCTTTACAATCAAAGAAGCTGGATTACGTGAGGAAGAACGTGGCATCAGAATGGAGGAAGACTCATTTGCAACCTGTGAAATGCAAAAGATACAACTTTGCTTGTTGAAAGCAAAGACTTAAAATACTTACTGATGAAGATTAAAGACCACAGCTTTCAGTATGGATTGTACCTCAATGTAAAGAAAACAAAATTTCTCACAGGACCAAAAAATATTATCGTGATAAATGGAGAAAAGATTGAAGTTTCCAAAGACTTGACTTTACTTGGATCCACAAGCAATACTCATGGAAGCAGCAGTCAATAAATCAAATTACGAATTGCACTAGGCAAATCTGTTGCCCAAGTGTTCAAGATCAAAGATGCCAGTTTGTGGACTAAGTTGTGCCTGATACAAGCCATGGTATTTTCAATAGTTTAATATACATGTGAAAGTTGAACAGTGAATAAGTGAGACTGTAGAAGAATTGATGTATTTGAATTATGGTGCTGGAGAAGAATACAGAAAGTACCATGGATTGCAGAAGAACAAACAGGATGTTGAAAGATGTACACTCCTTGGAGGTAAGGATGGTAAGACTTTGTTTCTCATACTTCAGACATATTTTCAGGAGGGATCAGTCCCTGGAGAAGGACATTGTGCTTTACAGTAGAATGTCAGTGAGAAAAGTAAGACACCCCCAACTAGATGGATTGACACCATGGCAGCAGCAATGGGCTCAAGTGTAACAACAATTGTGAGGATGGCATAGAACTGGGCAGTGTTTCTTTCTTTCTTTTTAATATTTTATTGTGAATTATGAT
>NW_006408695.1:6912786-6926754 GCF_000296735.1 Chrysochloris asiatica | reverse complement strand
TTCTTGTGTATTGCCCCCTTCCCTAGCACCCAAACTATTCTGTGTCTATTCCCTATACTGTGCTCCACCTTCCCCTCCCTCCCTTCACCCCACCCCCCACATCCTGGTAACCAGCAAAGAATCCCTCTCCCTAACCTTCTTTAGTATGGGTTCTTTTTCTTAGTCTTTTACAGTAGTGCTCCTATGCAGTATTTCTCCTTTTGTGACTGACTAATTTCGCTCAACATAATGTCCTCATCTTTCTCTTGTGCATAGAGTCACTATGAGTTGGAACAGACTCAATGTCAGCTGAAAACCTACAGGTAGATCTTACCATATGGAATACACTGAAGTCAAATTGATCATATCTGTGGGAAGAAATGATGGAGAAGCTCAATGTCATCAGTCAAAACAAGGACAAGTCAACTATAGAACAGACCATCAATTTTTCTTACCACAAGTTCAGATTGAGCCTGGAGAAAATTAAAACAATTTCATGAGAATCAAAATATGACCTTGAATATACCCCACATGGATTTAGAGAGATCATCTCAAGAACAGATTTGATGCATTGGATGCAAATGAACAAAGAACAGAGGAGTTGTGGGATGACATCAAGAACATTATACTTGAAGAAAGCAAAAGGTATTAAAAAGACAGGAAAGAAAGGAAATATCAAACTGGATATCAGAAGAGTCTCTGACACTTGTTGTAGAACATAGAGAAGCTAAAGCCTATGGGAGAAATGATGAAGAAAAAGAACTTAAAAAAAACAAAATTCAAAGTGAAGTTTGGGAATACAAAGTCATGTATTATAATGAAATGTGCCAAGACCTGGATTTAGAAAACCAAAATGGAAGGGCACATTAAGCATTTCTCAGACTGAAAGAACTGAAGAAAAAAATCAAGCTTCAACTTGCACTACTGAAGGAATCTATAGGAAAAATATTGGATGATCCAGGAAGCATGAAAAGAAGATGGGAGGCATACACAGAGTCAGTGTACCAAAAGAGAATTGTTCAATGTTCAGACCTTTCAAGTAGCCTATGATCAATAACCAATGGTATTGAAGGAATAAGTCTAAACTATAGTGAAGGCATTGCCAAAAAACAAGGTTCCAGGAATTATCATAATACTTATTGAACTGTTTCAAGAAACTGATGCAGTGCTGGTGGTGCTCAATCATCTATGCTAAGAAATTTGTAAGACAGCTACCTGGCTAACTGATTGGAATGATCCGTATTTGTGCCCATTCTGAAGACAGATGACCCAACAGAACGCAGAAATCATCAAACAATATCACATGTAAGTAAATTTTTGATGAAGATAATTAAAAAATGATTGCAACAATACATTGACAGGCAGCTGCCAGATTCAGAAGAGGATGTGCAGTGAGGGATGTCATTGCTGATGTCAGATGGATCTTGGTTGACAGTAGAGAATACCAGAAATGAGTTTACTTGTGCTTCATTGACTGTGTTGGAAGAAGTACATCCAGAGTGCTCCTTGGAGGCCAAGATGGCCAAACTACGTCTCTCGTACTTCGGACATATCGTCAGGAGGGACCAGTCTCTGGAGAAGGGTATCATGTTGGTAAGGTGGAGGGTCAGAGCAAAAGAGGAAGACCCCCAGCGAGATGGATTGACACAGTGTCAACAATATAGCAATTGTGAGGAAGGTAGATAACCAGGCAGTGTTTCATTCTGTTGTACACAGAGTCACTCACTATAAGTTGGAACTGTCTGGACAGCACCAAACAAGAACACCAACAACAATATAAAGCAGAGCAGAGTCCACATGATCCCCACAGTAATACTACTTGTCCTTCTTTGCCTCATAGCTTTAGAAAGTGCGGGAGTTACATCTCTAGGCTGGACTGTCACAAACCTCTGGGAGTCGACATTGGTAACCTCAGAATGTTAAAGCCCATAATTTTAATTTCTTTTTAATCAAAAGAACAGAATCATCAATTAATCATTTTAATTGTTAGCTGCTTCTAGGTCAGATATCCTTGCCAAAAAAAAAAAAAAATGTAGCCCCAACCAGGCCTCCAAAAACTTTCTATTCCTCAACTGGGTTAAACAATTCACTGCAATGGCCACAGAGAATTTAGACACCATACTCACAATTACATGGATTATTAGGAATGTTAACAGGTTACAACACAAAATTAGAATATGCTCAGGGCACAGTTCTTCCAATCAGAGCAGATTTTCCTGAGCTGTGCCCATACACAGGCCTTTTGCAGCCTGGATAATGTTACAAAGCTCTTTAGGGCTTTGTGGTTAATTCACTGTAGGTTCATTCACTGGACTGCAAAGTCAGTTTGAACTGGAAGGTTGGTGGTGCAAATTCACCAGCTGCTTCTTGGAAACCCTATACAAGGTCGCTATGGGTTGACAACACTTAACAATTCAATGTTGTGGCGCCGTGGGATAGTGCACTGGACTTCAATGTCAGTTTGAACCACAAGGTCGGAAGTTCGGCCTCAGTAGTCGCTCCTTGGAAACCCTATACAGGGTCAATATGGGTCGAAATCTACTTGACAACACTTAACAACAACAACAACTCAATGCTCACAGGGCACACTACTTTACTATAAGCATCAGGCTGAAGGCACTTGGTTTTAACTCCATGGATCAATAAACCTAACTTCCCCAATTAAATTCCTGAAGGCATCCCAGTCTGCAAGCAAGCACCCTGCCCAAAGCCACCCAGCTTTACTTGCTCTGTGGTTTGGGAAGCCCTAGGCTCTGTCTCATGCTCTGGCTTTTGATTTTGGTGTCACAGTTTTATGCCCCTGGATTGTGGAGATTCAGTGCACAGTGATCTTGGGGTCCAAAGGATTTATTACATTCCTGGCTGTTCTTCTTTGATGATTGTGAGATTCCCTTGAGAGTTTTACACAACAGGATGGCAAAATTGACCAATCACAATTAGCTCTGTTAATACTTACAACTAAATCATATAATCTATTAGCATCTTCCAACACTTTCTTTTACCAAGTGCCATCAGGAAAAAGTCACTTGGTTGAGTTTACTAAGACCATGATTATAAAAGCCAAAGGAAGTACTTCACGGAATCACAACTCTCTGTATTTGCACAAGTTAATCAAATGCAGACTTTACATTTACATATTCAAACTAGTATTTAGTTTGTCTGTCGCTCTAGTGACTCAGAACCTCTGGAGGGGGTTTGGGAGTCTGTACTTACACCAATTTTACCTAGAGATCAAAAAGCACAGTTTGAGAATAACTGTTCTACAGACTTACCTAGGGCCACATCTTTTATTTTAATGTTTCCCAACTTGCTGTCTCCACTGCTGCATAGACCCAAACGACCCCTTTGTTCTCCTCCTTAGCATCTTTCTTGAGTATCTTACCACTGTAGAGACTGGTTAAGCTCCATATCTTGATATAAAAGGCATTTTGTGATTGGTCCCTGTGAACCTCTTGAGGTGGGTTTTGTTCCCCCACAACTCTCAAATATATGCCATATCCCAGATATACACTAAGCACACTTAGCACACCCAGCCATTCATGCCTCTGGGCCTAGTCATGCTTTCTGCTACAGAATATCCTCCACCAAGGTTCACCTGGACTCACCTTCATGTCTCATAAGTCACCTCTGCTGCGAAAGTACGCTGAGCCTCACTGCCTCATCCCAGTGTATCTTCTCTTTGTCACACAGTGTCTTGATGGATTCAGGATTTACCTTGGTGGGAATGTAAAATCACAGGGTCCCACAGGGCACAGTTGTCTAAAATGGTCATGGTGGCAGGTGTGGCAAGTGGGACTTGGCCCAAATGTTCATCTGGCTGGTGGGAGATGGTCACCCATCAGTCTTAAGCATCTCTTGCTGGGTGGAGAACACAGAAACGTCCACAAGGACAAACTTGGATAGAAAATGCTGTTACTGAGAGGAATGCAGGGAATTGTGGGACCATTAAGGATGGAACATTCCCATTCCAGGGAAGGGGAGAAGAGGAAGCAAAGGAGAAATGGTCACATAGCATCATAGGAAGGAGTTTCTAATCAAAGGAATGAGAAGACTTAAGTCACAATCTTGGTACCACCCTAACAAACTGTGACACATTGCTTATTCAATCCCTCAGCACCCAGATTACATGCAAGAAAAAGGAGGTGTTTGAGCCAATTTCAGTCTTGAAATCCTTAAAAAGATCAGAATTGTAAACTTGGTACAGTTAGTACTTACTGTGAAAGGTACACTAACAAGTGATGTACACCAGATGGCACTAGAGGATCTCTTTCAGAACAAACTTAAACCTCATCCTGGGCATGGTCCATTGGAATTTGAGGCTGATAGATCCTGGCGTAAGGAGCTCTGGTAGCATAGTGGTTACGAATTGGGCTGTGAACCTTAAGGTCAGTGGTTCGAAACCACCAGCCACTCCATGGGAGAAAGATGAGGCTTTCTGCTCCCATAAAGATAACCCTGTACAGGGTCGCTATGGGTCGGAACTGACTCGACGGCACTTAACAACAACACCAAGTCCTGGTGTGTTAATGCACCAGACTGCAGAGCCAATTGCACTACAAGGTCTGTAGTTCAAGCTCACCAGCTCTCCTCAGAAACCCTATACTGGGTCACTATGGGTGGGAACTGTGAGTTGTAATGTACTTAACAACAACAATAAGGTACCACTAATTTTAGGCCTGGGATCTACATAAGGTTTTTCTGAGCTATACAGGCAGAAATTCCCTTGAAAAAGTTTCCTCATGTTGGAATTAATTTTTAAGAAATTTTGTGTAAGAAAAAATTTAAAGCACCCCCTCCCCGGGTTGCTGGCACCTTCACAAGGCTGTTGTAACACTTTTACCCACAGCTCTGTTTCTGGCCCCATATGATAAACACACAGAGGGAGATGCCATTTCTGCAGACTATATGCCCATCCCTCACTCTCTTTAGGTTGTTATTGTTGCTCGGTGCCATCATAGCGACCCAATATGCAACATACTGAAAACTGCGGGGTCCTGCTCCATCCCCACAATCGTTTTTGTGTTTAAGATCTTTGTGGTAGTCACTGGGTCAATCCAGCTTGTCGAGGGTCTTCGTCCTTCTATAGGGACTGCTCCCTCCTCATAACATGTCCAAAGTTGTTATGCTGTTGTTGTTCAGTGCCTTCGAGTCAGTTCTGACCCATAGCAACCCTGTACAGGGTTTCCGAGGCTGCAAATCTTTACGGGAGCAGAAAGCCTCATCTTTCCACGGCGGAGCAGCTGGTAGTTTCAAACTGCTGACCTTGCTGTTCGCAGCCCGATTTGTAACCACTACGCTACCAGAGCTCCTTTTATGTGAGACAAAAATCTCATCGTCCTCACTTCTAAGGAGCTTTGGGCTATGTTTCGTTTTGCAGTTCATGGTGTATTCAGTATTCTTCATGAACATCATAGTTCAAAGGCATCGATTCTTCTTTGTTCTTCCTTATTCATTGTCCAGCATTCCCATGTGTATGAGGAAGTTGAAAATACCATGGTCTGGGTCAGGCATCCCTTAGTTTTTAAAGTGACATTTTAACTTGTTTAACACTTCAAAGAGGTCTTCTGCAGAAGCTTTGCCCAAAGCAGTACGTTGTTTGGTTTCTTGGTTTCTTGACTGCTGCTTTCATGACCATTGATTGTGGTTCCAAGTAAAATGAAATCCTTGAGAACTTCAATCTGTTTTCTATTCATCATGATGTTATTTATTGGTCCAGTTGTGAGGATTTCTGCTTTCTTTACATTGGAGTGTAATCCATACTGAAAGCTGTAGTCATTGATCTTCATCAGTAAGTGCTTCCAGTCCACTTCACGTTCAGCAAGCAAGGCTGTGCCATTTGTACAACATAGATTGTTAATGAGTTTTCTTCCAATCTTGATGCCATACTCTTCTTTATATACTCCAGTTTCTCAGATGATTTGCTCAGAATACAGATTCAATAAAATTGGTGAAAAGAAACAACTTTGGCACAAACCATTCCCGATTATAAACCACTCAGTATTTTCTTGTTCTCTTCAAATGATTGCCACAGGTTTTAGCGTGAGCACAATTCAGTGTTCTGGGCTTTCCATTCTTAGAAATATTATCCATAATTTCTTAGGATCCATACAATTGAATGTCTTTGCATAGTCAATGCAGCACAGGTGAACGAACATCTTTGTGGTACTCTCTGCTTTCAGCCAAGATCCATCTGATGCCAGCAATGATATCCCTGTGGATACTAGCATTAATCACAGGAAAAGACCTCACTTCCCATGTGTAGGGCTTTGAGTAAAGTGGAACAGTCTTTTGGTTAGGGGTGTTAAATAGGTCATTCTAGATACTTTTGTGACTGGCTGTGAATGAAAGACCCCTCTGGGGCTGGGTGAAAGGTGTAGACTCTCTGCTCCAGAATACTGCCATCATGCATGGTATTTTAGCAGCTTCCCAGATTCTCCATGGGCTCAAGCTAATGGCCACTTTAGAGTTTTTCTTGATCTTAATAATTTAATGCCGTGTCATTTCTCTTTACCACCAGTATGTACATTACCCACCTCACTGTCATTGAGTCAATTCTGACTCATAGTAACTCCTATAAAACAGAGTAGAGCTCCTCCTGCTGTTGTTGTTAGGTGCCATCGAGTCGGTATCAACTCTTAGTGACTATGCACAGCAGATCGAAACACTGCCCAGTCCTGGGTTAACCTCACAATTGTTGCCACGCTTGAGCCCATTAATGCTGCCATTTTGCCAGTCCATCTCGCTGGGGGGAGGGGGGGTCTTCCTCTTTTTCTCTGACCCTCCATCTTACCAAGCATAATATCTTTCTCCAGTGACTGGTCCCTGCTGACAATATGTCTCTAATTCATACTAAGATTAAACTCTTGTTGAGTGCAATGAAACACGAGCTTGAAAATGGCTAAGACCTCAATGTAAACCATTTCAGGATCAATTGAAGCAGCTAACCAAGTTGTTGAGTCAGTTCCTTTTGTGTCAGAGGAGGACTGGGCTTCATGGGACTATCAATGACTGATTTTTTGGAAGTGGATCACCAGACTTTTCTGCTGAGGTATCTTTGGATGGGTTTGAAGCCCCAACATTTCAATTAACTGAAAGATTAACTACAAAGCATGTTAACTGCATCACCAGCGACAAGGATCTGTTGGATATAACTATCATTGTGTTCCTGCTCTCTCCACTGAATCCCATTTTCCAACAGGCACTTGAAGCTCTGCAGAAAAGCTGCATTCTGAGGCTCTGCCACAGGAGAGGGTAAAGAGCTGCAAGTCTCCAGCAGGGCCTGCCTGTTGAGAAGTGTCCTTACTGCATGGGGAGAGATAGGGATGTGCCTTCTTGCAAGGTAAAATGTCAGGCTCACATTGCTGTTCAGAATTTTCTTTGTAAGTCTTTCTCAGTGCCGGAAGGCTCCAGGGCTCCAGGGTTCTGTCTGCTTTTCTCTCCAAGGCACAGCTGTCTCCTAAACTCAGACTTTGTGTTCCTCACCTCCCAGCACCCTGGAGGCTATAATAAGGAGTATTATATCCCCGGAGGATATAATAAGTAGGAACCTAGCTTCTGGTTCTGGCTCTAGCTCTGCCATTTATTAATGTGGGACTTATACGCATAATGTAAAACTCCTATTCTTGCCTAATGTTGTTGTTAAGTGCCGTCAAGTCGGTTCCAACTGATAGTGACCTTACGTAGGGTTTCGGAGGAGCAGCTGGCGAACTTGAACCACCGACCCTATGGTTCAAACTGAGCTTACATTTCAGGGCATTCATAGGGTTCGTTTATTCAACAAGTATGTATATTGAGTGCCCACTTTATACCATTCATTGCTCAAGTACTATGGATACAATGAATGAGACAGATGCAGCTGAAGTCCAGGGTAAGATGAGAATCAAATCAGAAACACATTTTCCATTGACTAGAAAGTGCCGTAGTAACATACATTCTTTCTACTGTTTTTGTTTGAATGGCTCTTGAAGGGAACACAGACTCAGGCTTACATACATTCAGGCATGTTCTCTTCAAGAAGTGATGAGCCTCGATTGAGGTTGGCAGGTTACCCCAACAAGGCTGCCATGCGTCATTTCTCCTTTCAAATCTTTCTCCTGGAAAATCAGTGGGTGGGACTGGGACCACCACTGAAAAAACAAAACACTAAAACCTCCACTGAGGTTTGGACAAAAACTTGTGATCTTGGGGTGAGCTCAGGCAGGTGGTGCTGGCTGAGTCGGCACCCTGGGGCATTCTCTGAGTCTCACCTCCTCCCTCCCTTAGGGGTTCTCCCTGATTGCCAGGCTCCATCATATCTGGCTTTTGGGCTCTGGCTTCATGCCCTCTTCTGAGCCCTCCACCTCATATCTTGTTTTTCTTTAGCACAAATGATTCAATCTGGCATTAGGAACTTTGTTTAATAATGAGGGGAAATAAAAAAGAAAATTACAAGCTATACCAAATCAGATTTTTTTTTAGGAAACACGGTTTTGAGCAGAAGAAACTCAGACAAAACAGCAAAAAGCTGTGAATTTCTTACTCCAATAGTAACTAGTTCCTAGCATACCTCCCTCCACATCAAGGACCCTTAGCTGGCTTAGTGTGTTCCATAGTAGTGTCTTGTCTGCTGGTAGACATTGTTGTTCTCAGGTCTCATCTTGTTTCTTGATCACTGAAGCTCAAGCAGACCTTACACTCTACACAAACTCCCACTGACCTGAAACAGCCTTTCCTTCTCTCCTTTGAAGCTCATCTGAAGTCTTCTTTTGTCTTTCCAAGATTTCTTGTTTGCATCCTTTCTTTAACCCTTCTTTGTAGTGGATTACTTGAATGAATTTTTCATGTATCCCTAAGTCTCTGTCCTCTGGTTGTGTCTCTCATATGGATTTTAGGTTTGGCTATTGTAGTGGTTACGAATTGGGCTGCGAACTGCAAGGTCAGCAGTTTGAAACTACCAGCTGTTCTGTGGAAGAAAGATGAGGCATTCTGCTCCCATAAAGATTTACAGCCGTGGAAACCCTGTACAGGGTCGCTATGAGTCGGAACCGACTCCACGGTACATAACAACCACAACAGGGGGATTACCATTTTCCCTCATTTAAAAACACAGTTTCCAATGCCAGACTCACTCCTGTGTGACAATGGTACAGCAGTAAACTTGGTACAAGCAGAAACTATAAAAATCCAATACTCACTTATTCTCATTTTGTCTATGCAACCTCTGCCACTGCCATAAGAACTTGAGTTAGGCTGCTGGGAAAGTAGACAGACATGTGGAGGACAGCTGGCCAGAGAGCCCTGGGCCATCCTCCCAGCACCAAACACAGACACATAAGTAAGTTCAGACAAGATTGGCTGAACCTAGCTCAGGTCAGAAGAACTACCCAAATGGCCTATAGACGGATGAGAAATAATAAAAATATTTTCTTGTATACTTCGTTTTCAAAGTAATATTTTCCTAAATTGAAATTCAGTGATTGGAGATCAGTAGTAGCCCTGACACTGGAAAATTTTCAGAACCTACATAAACGCTTTCCTAAGATTTTGTAGAAAAGAAATTGAGGTAACAATTGGTAGAGTAAATGACCACTCACATGTCTTCCACCTTTGACTCTAGAATCAATCAGGGAATAAATGTTAACATTAATAGAATAAATAAAACCAGTTGTTTTTGAGTTAATTCTGATTCATAGTGGTCACATGTGTGTCAGAGTAAAACTATGCTCCATTGGATATTCAATGACTGATCTTTCCGAAGTATATCACCAGACCTTTCTTCTGAGGTTTCTTTGGGTTGATGTGAACTTCCAATCTTTTGGTTAGTAGTTCAGTGTGTTAACTGTAACATCCAGAGACTCATAAGAAAACAAAGAATAATGGGTAAAGTGGTTTGGTTATGGAGTACACCATTATTTAAATCCTAGAATCCTGATGTGGTACTGTAGGGTAAGCACTTAATCATAGGTCGGTTTGAACCACAAGGTCAGTGGTTCAAACTCACCAGCTGCCCCTCAGAAATCCAAAAAAAGATCACTATGAGTCAGAACCGACTCAACAGCACTTATCAACAACAAAAATTTAACATAAAGTTTAACATAGTGGTCCTTGTTGGTGTTAGAGGATAAGTACTGTTATAGGACCACAAGATCGGTTTAAACCAAAAGGTTGGTTCAAACTCACCAATCGTTCCTTGAACCTATACAGGGTTGTATGAGTCAAAACCAACTTGAAAGCACTAAACAACAACATTTAATATAAAGGTTCCTTATTTTTTCCTGGGACAGTCTTTCTATATATAAAATATTATGAAACATTTGATAAAACTCCTTGATAATGTTTATTCATTCAAACACTCAGTCAATTATTTGTCAAATTTATAGAGCTCTTTCCATGGGTCTGTAATTGTACTAGGTGATGAAACCTTTTGTTTAGGAAGTTCACAATCCATCAGGTAAGACACACCTGTATGCAAACAAACACCTATAAATGCTCTGTACTAAATGCTATGGGAGTACAAAACTGGTACTGACTAAACAGCCTGGGCAGAGCAAGGGGAACTTCAAGCTGGAGCTGAAATCTGAGTTTCTTTGAGGAATTTTCCAGGCAGTACAGGGGGACATTACATAGTCTCACTACTCTTCCTAGTTCTGTCTTCCAGATTGGTCTTAGCATGGCTTCCATACCTGTAATAACAAAGTACACACCACACTAATAATTTAAGACAAGCAAAGAGCAGGATGATTTCTTCAGCTCTGAGAGGTCATGAAATCCAAGAGACAGACACTAGGTTTGCTAATGGTCTGTCAATTTTGTTAATCCTTTCAAAGAACCAGCTTCTTGTCCTGTTGATTCTTTCTATAGTTTTTCTGTTATTATCTCATTTATTTCTGCTCTCATCTTTATTATTTCTTTTCTTTTGGTGGCTGTAGGTTCCCTCTGTGGGTCTGTTTTTAATTGTTGTAGATGCAGTGTTAATGTGTTAATTTTGGTTCTTTCTTCTTTTTGGATGTGTGCATTTATTGCAATAAATTGTGCTTTCTGCACCTCTTTTGCTGTGTCCCATAGATTTCGGTCTGTTGTGCTTTTGTTCTCATTTGTTTCTAGGAACTTCGTAAGTTCACGTTTAATTTCTTCTCCTACCCAGTCTTCTCCTACCCTTTTCAGCAGGGTGTTATTCAGTTTCCATGTGTTTGACTTTATTTCCTTGGGTTTCCTATTGTTGATTTCTAATTTGATAGCATTGTGGTCTGAGAAGATGCTTTGTAGTATTTTCATATTTGTTAATTTATGGGGATTTGTTTTGTGGCCTAAGACCTGGTCTATTCTGGAGAATGTTCCATGTGCAATGGAAAAGAATGTGTATTGTGTTGTTGTTGGGTTGAATGATCTGTACACATTTATGCTGTCCAGTTAGCTGATTGTGTTGTTCAGCTCTTCTGTGTCTTTGTCAAGTTTCTTTCTGGTTGGTCTATACATTTTTGAAAGTGGTATATTAAAATCACCCACTATTATTGTAGATTCTTCTATTTATTTCTTCAAATTTATTAGACTTTGCTTTATATATTTTAGAGCTCTTTCATTGGGAGCATAGGTATTTATTATGGTTATGTCATCTTGTTCAATTGTCCCTTTATTCATGAGATATTGTCTGTCCACCTTTATTTTGCTGGTTTTTGCCTTAATATTTATTTTATCAGAGATTAGTACTGCCACTCCTGTTTGTTTTTGTTTGCATTAGCTTGGTATATTTTTTCCATTCTTTGAATTTTAATCTGTTTTTGTCTCTGTGTGAGATGTGTCTCTTGCAGACAGCATATTGAAGAATCTTATTTTCTTATCCATTCTGCCACCCTCTGTCTCTTAATTGGTGCATTTAATCTGTTTATCTGTTTACATTCAGTGTAATTACCGATAGGTATGGCTTAATTGCTGCTATTGTTATGTGTGCGTGTGTGTGTGTGTGTGTGTGATGTTGCTGCTTTCTTTGTTCTATGTGCCTTCCTGTGCTGAGTTCATGCTTTTTGTGCTATTTCTTGTGAGTTTCCTCATAGTTTTAATGTTTCCATGTTCTTCTTAGATTTTCGTTTTCTTCATGTTGTGAAGTGTTAATTTTTTTTTAACGTTACCTTTTAGTCCAGTAACTTTTTCCTCCATTTGTTGTTGTTGTTGTCAGGTGCCATCGAGTCGGAACCGACTAATAGTGACCCCATGCACAGCAGAATGAAACACTGTCCGATCCTGGGCCAACCTCACCACCGCTGCCACACTTGAGTCCATCAATGATGCCACCTGGCCAATCCATCTCGTTAGAGGTCTTCCTCTTTTTCTCTGACCCTCCACCTTACCCAGCATGACATCTTTCTCCAACGATTGTTTCCTCCGGACAATATGTCCAAAGTATGAGAGATGAAGCTTAGCCATCCTGGCCTCCAAGGAGCACTCTGGCTGCACTTCTTCCAAAACAGATCTATTGGTTCTTTTGGCAGCCCATGGCACTTTCCGTATTCTCCTTCAACACCACAACTCAAAGGCATCAATTCTTCTATGATCTTCCTTATTCACTGTCCAGCTTTCACATCCATATGAAGCTATTGAAAACACAATGGCCTGGGTCAGGCGCACCCTAGTCCTCAAGCTGACATCTCTGCTCTTCAATACTTTAAAAAGTTCCTGTGCAGCAGATTTGCCCAATGCATACGTCGTCTGATCTCTTGACTGCTACTTCCGCGAGTGTTGATAGTTGATCCAAGAAGAATGAAGTCCTTGACAACTTCAATCTTTTCTCCATTGATAAGAATGTTGTTTATTGGTCCACTGGTGAGGATTTTTGTTTTCTTGACATTGAGATGTAATTTCCTCCATTTAGTGTAGTCTATTTTATTCTGTAGTCTAACTGACCTTCTCACTGTCTGGATCTCTGTTCCTATGTGTTTACCTTCTTTTACATTGTAATTGTTTTGATCATAGACTGACCTCCCAGATTCTCTGAGTTTGTTTTTATAGTTTTGTTCTGTTCTCGACTGTTCCTTCTGTCGATTTAGTTCTGAGAGGTGCTTCCACGTATGTCAATCTCTGGTTGTTGTCTGTTCTTGTTGGTTCTCAGTACAGAGAACTCCCTTTAGGATGTTTTGTAGCATAGGGTTGACTTTGGCAAAATCCCTTAGCTTCTGTTTATCCTGGAATGTTTTGATTACACCGTCATATTTGATTGATAGCTTTGTTGGATAATGGATTCTTGGTTGGCAATTTTTTTCCTTATCTTTGATTTTGGAGAGCTGGATTATGATATGTGTCAGTGATTTTCTTTTGGGGGTCTATTCTTCCTGGGGTTCATTGAGCTTCTTGAATGTTTATCTTTTAATTTTTCAGGATGTCAGAAAATTTTTCTTCTAGCAGTTCTTCACTATTTTCTTTGTAGTGTTGTGTGGTTCTTCTTGTTCTGGAATGCCAATAATTCTTAAGTTATTACTCTTCATGTTGTTGAACATAAATGTTAGTCCTTCTTCAGATTTTTTTATCCATTTTTTCTGTTTGCTCTTTTATCTTAGTGGGATTGAGAAATTTGTCTTCCAGCTCACTGGTTTTGCCTTCCAACTCTTCTATTCTATTCTTTTGTCCTTTCAGTGTATTGTCTATTTCTGATATTCTATTATTGATTGTTTGGACCTATTTCTGTAGGTTTTGAATTATTTCCAATGCTGTATCTATCTTATTTGATTGTTCCTGTAGCATTTTCTTGAGTTCTTACTTATTTTTCTCAACTCCATTGTAAAGCGTTTTGAAACATTTTACAATCATTTTTCTGAATTCCTTCTCAAGCATTTCCAAGGCCTGCCCTCCTTCCAGAATGTAGTCCAAGTCTACATCTAGGTTGTTTGTCTCAAACATTTTATCTTGTTTCTGAGGATATGTTGATATGGTCATCTGCTTTTGCTTCTTGTTTATCTGTGACCTTAATACTTAATTGAATATGAGTTTTGGTATTTTTTATGCTTTCTGATTGCTTCCAGG
>NW_006408695.1:6910585-6912105 GCF_000296735.1 Chrysochloris asiatica | reverse complement strand
GGGTTGTGAGTTAAAAAAAACAAAAACTTATTGAAATGGGAAAAAAATGAATAAATGGGCTACGTGACACATGCTGGACATAATATAGAGAAAATCATTATGCTCTAAGACTGAGCTGAGCAATCCTGCTGGTGTCCAGAGGAGAAAGCATAAGAGATAAGACACAGAGATATAATACGTTCATAAATTTAGAAGGTTGCAGCAAGTAATAAAGGAGTTCTGGTAGCATAGTGGTTACAAATCGGGCTGCTAACCTCAGGGTCAGCAGTTCGAAACTACCAGCTGTTCCATGAGAGAAAGATAAGGCTTTCTGCTCCCGTAAAGATTTACAGCCTCAGAAACCCTGTATAGGGTTGCTATGAGTCGGAACCAACTCCACGGCACATAACAGTAACAACAACAAGTGATAATTAGAACAATGGGTGGTGGGGTGGGCATAGGGGATTAACCCTAGACACATTTTTGGAAAATGAAGAGGAAACAAGTCGAAAAGTTTCAAGAAAGAAAAAAATTATGAGGGGCTTGAAAAAGTTTGTAGAAAATTTCCATTATCCTTTGATTTAATTTTTCTATGAGCTTGTTGAAGTCCCTTCATATGCATCAAAAAAGAAAGAATCAGATTAACAGCATACTTCTGATTAACTATAAATGACAATGGAATTAAATTTTCAGTATTACTAGAAGAAATTTTTAACTTAGGATCTATACTGATCCTAATGATCTAAATGCCAATTGTAATATAAGGTCAAATAGAAACATTTGGACATAAAAAGTCTGTACAACTGTAAGAATTTCTGAGAGTTCTAGTTAAGCAAAATGAAAAGGAGAATGAGAAAAAAATCGTTGCAGAAAGAAAACATTCTTCAGTAAAGAAAACAATGCTTTTAAGTCAGTCTAAATAATTGTTGTATACCGCAAGATAAGGAAAGGCAATATACAAGGTCCACAGTTCAAGTACACCAGGTGCTTCATAGAAGAAAGATGAGGCTTTAAAAACGAGAAAGATGTGAAAGAGGAAACCCTATACAGGTTCGCTGTGAGTCAGAACTGACTTGGCAGCACTTAACAACAACAAAGATGGGATCAGCCATGGCTCTCAAGTTGTTAGAATCATCTAGGAATGTTCTATAAATCTCAAAACTGAGGAACCACTCCAGACTAATTTAAGTAGTGACTCTGGAGGGCGGGACCAAGGCATGACTTGTTTGTAATACTGCTCAGGTGATTCTAATGTGCAGCCTACCTTACTAATCAGAAGCATATTAAACAGGTACTTCAAGGGAGAAGCTCACAATTCAGATGGGATTGGATGGTTGAGTGGCCTCTGGAGAGTCACTGTACTCCTCAGATATCCATTTTCTTCATCTCTGAGCTGTGAGAGCTGGTATGGAGGAGCTCTGTGAGGGCCTCTGGATCAACACTTCCAAAAGAAAAGTCTCAGAAAGGGGAGAGTCAGTTTATCCCCTTCCAAAATACACCATGTGTGGCCACAAGATTGCCAAGCTCACTACTTCTGGTTG
>NW_006408695.1:6885849-6909639 GCF_000296735.1 Chrysochloris asiatica | reverse complement strand
CCTTGGCTGTGAAGCCTACCTGGACTTCCTAGGCAAAGCTGAGTTTTCCTGCCTCTGTGGCCCTGCACTGAAGTTTTCCTGCCTCCATGACAGTAGTCATCATTTGGTATTTTAATTACATTTTCTATGTTTTAGTTTCTCCAGTTAGACCACAAGTAACTAGCTAAGAGACCAGTCTTTGTCCTCACCCATGAGTAGCACTGAGCTGAGGGCCCGATGATAAATAAATGCTTATGAATAACTGGATGAATGAATTTATCTAAACCCCCTGGCTAGCCTGACAAAGATTCTGACAATAGCTAAAAAATCAGAATTAATACAAGGGTGAGCTACAAATGTTTATTCCCAGGCTACCAGCCCCAAAGATTTTGACTCAGTGTTAAGATGTAGAAATTTACATTTCTCCAAAGTTTCCACAGTTGAGTCCTATTTGTCAGATTTGGAGACCACTGGATGGAGGACCTACTGTGGTTCTTCTCCTAGTGTGTGCAGCCCCCAAACACAAGACTGGTTGTTGGATCTATTTGGCCCCTCCCTCTCCAGGAAGGCCTAAGAGATGAGTTGCCCCTCCAATGTCCTGATCCTGCATAAGGAAGAGTCTTTAGAGTATAAAACCTTCTGAAGGCTGTGCCATGAGTATGCCAGGTCTGTGCCCAAGCAGGCCTTGTGAGAGTAGATTTGTATTTGGATCAACTTTTAAATTCACCAGGATTGGAAGGAAAGAGA
The DNA here is from genome assembly GCF_000296735.1 of Chrysochloris asiatica. Taxonomy (NCBI): domain Eukaryota; kingdom Metazoa; phylum Chordata; class Mammalia; order Afrosoricida; family Chrysochloridae; genus Chrysochloris; species Chrysochloris asiatica. Next base: position 6,908,913 of record NW_006408695.1, on the reverse strand, counting down.
GCAACATGTTGTCATTGGGGTCCTATCATCCTATGACTCTCTGATGTGACTGACAACACTGATCTGAGCAGTCTGGCTTTCAGCTTCCATCTTCCTCTAAATGAATATTGATGCTGTGTTTACCTTTAATTAATATTCATTGCAATAAAGGAATTACGCTCATTCACTTTTAATTATATCCTTCTTGCATAAACAGGCTTTTAATAACAGATATTTCAGGGTGGAAAAAATTAGCTCTCAGCCCCGAGTCCTGACTGATGCCAGAAAAGCTGCCTCTGCTGTTAATGAAGTGGATTTCATTTTGTTACTTGGTGCTGTGGAAGGAGCTGTAGATGGAAAGCTCTTCTAAGTTCTATCTTCAGCTCTGCCAAAAAATTACTATAGGGTCTTAGACTAATTCCTTTCCCTTCTGTGTCCTTGTCTTCATATCTAAAAAATATGAACTGGAATAATGGTTTTCACTCATGGATGCATATTGGGATATCCCAGTGGAAATTTTTAAAAACACCAAAATGTAGGCCACATTCCAGACAACTAAAAGAGAATCTCTATGGTTAAGACCCAAACATCAATATGTTTTTAAAGATCCAAGATGGAGCTTTTTTAATATTGAGAATTACAAGATTGATCATTGTTAATTTATTAAATTCTCGCCAGACTTCTAATTGCTGTGGCTTCTGCCTGAGTTGTAGAGTTTCACTAGGGACCCAGAAGGGAGGTTGGCATGGACTCTGTTTTATTTATGTAGGGCTGCTGTAACAGAAATACCACAAGTGGGTGACTTTAAAGATTAGAAATTTATTTTCTCAAAATTCTAGAAGCTGAAATCTGGGTCTTGGCCGCGTTGATTCTTTCTGTGAGCCTCTCAGTTTCCAGGACTTGTCCACGATCCTTGGTATTCCATTGTGTTCCTTGGTGTCTGACTTGACCCATGTGTGTCTCTGTGTCTATTCTGGTATTGGTATAACTCAGAAGTGATAAGGTTTAGGACCCACTCTATACTGGAATGGTCTGGTTAAAAGAACGAAAGAAAAGCTTTATTTCCAAACAGGATCACTTCCACAGGGGCTAGGATTTCAGCACATAGTTGTGAGGGACACAATTCAATCCCTCACTATTTTGGACTGAATCATGTCCCCTCCAAAATGTGTTGTAAATCCTCAACACTATGTTTAGGGTTGTAACTGGGAATGGGTTATCTTTGTTATGTTAACGAGACAAGATTAGTGTAGGGTGTGTCTTGAGCCAATCTTTTTTGAGATATTTGTTGTTGTTAAATGCCATCGGTCGATTTTGACCCATAGTGACCCTGTATAGGGTTTCCAAGGAGCAGCTGGTGAGCTTGAACCACTGACCTTGAAGTTCAAACAACTTTGCAGTCTGATACATTAGCCCACAGTACCACACTAAGATTCCTTTTGAGATATTAGAGAGATTAAATAAGCTAGCAAAAGAAACAGATAGGGAAGAAACATTCCAACACACATGAAAATCATCCAAGAGCAAAAGCTCAGAAAAGACAAGGATCTTCTTCAGAGCAGATGGAAAGTGAAAGCTTTCCCCTAGAGCCAGCACCCTGAATTAGAAATTCTACCTTACTAAAATGTGATAAAACAAATATTTGTTTGTTAAAACTATCCACCTGTGGTATTTCTGTTATACGAGGGGGCTTTAAAAAGTTCACGGAAAAAAGGAATTAAAAGATAATGGGATTTTCCTAATTACTTTTTGAAACTCCTTTATAGCAGCACTGGAAAACTAAGACACTAGCACCAAACAATAATAATCAGCTAGGAGGGGAGAAAATAATACTCACTGAATATCTGCTTTATGTCAGGCACATATCCAGATAGTCCAGTATCTGTCAGATCATCAGATATGTTTCTCATACATCAGGGGATTTGGTACTGGCGAGTTAGGCAGTTTCTGCCATCATGGAACTTATGTTCTACTAAGGAAGAAAGACTATTAGTGGATAAGTAACAGTTGCTTACAAGAGTTAAAGGATTTGTAAAGATGAATTATAGGCTGCTAGAACATTAAGTAAACTGGGGTCATCACTAGTCGTGGGGAAGTTTGGTAAGGATAGCCTCACTATGAATCACTGTTCATGACCTACAACCTGAGAATGAGTAGGAATTAACTATTATATAAAGAGGCGCATTCTAATAAAAGGGAATGCTCCTACAAAGCAGATATTATTACTCTTGTTTTACAGATGAGCAAAATTAGGCCAAAGAGACCCAGTGCTTCTCTTGAGCTCCAGAACAACCACTCTGGTTTTCAGTGAGTGGGTACTAGAAACCACTGAGAACACACGATGGAGCAAGACTGAGCAGAACGTACTTTACTGCCGCTGTTGTCGTTATTGTTAGGTGCCATTGAGTCAGTTCTGACTCACAGCAACTCTATGTGCAACAGACTGAAGTACTGCCTGGTCCTGCGCCACACTTACAATTGTTGTTATGTCGGAGCTCATTGTTGATGACAGTGTCAGTCTGTCTCCTTTAGGATCTTCCTCTGTTTTGCTGACCTTCCACTTTATCAAACATGATCTTTTCCAGAATTGATCCCTCCTGAAAACAAGTCCAAAGTATGTGAGACAAAGTCTTATCATCCTTGCTTCTAAGAAGTAATAAGGTCTTACTTTTTTAAAAAACAGTTTTGTTCTTTCTTCCGACAGTCCATGGTACTTTCAATATTCTTCACCACAGCCATAATTCAAATGTATGGATTCTTCTATGGTTTTCCTTATTCATTGTCTAATTTTCACATGCATATAAGACTATTAAAAACACCCTGGCTTGGGTCATGCACACCTTAGTCCTCAAAGTGACATCTTTGCTCTTGCACACTTTAAAGAAGTCTTGGGTAACAGATTTGCCTAATGCAATACTTTGGTTACGTGACTGCTATTTCCATGATTCTTGATTGTGCATCCAAGAGAAATGAAGTCTTTGACAACCTCAATCTTTTTTCTATTTATCATGATGTTATTTATTGGTCAGTTTGTAAGGATTTATGTTTTATTTACATTGAAGTACAATCCATATAAAGGCAGTAGTCTTTGATCTTCATCAGTATTTCAAATCCTCTTCAATTTAGAAGTAATGTTGTATCATCTGTATAGCACAGGTTGTTACTGAGTTATCTTCCAATCCTGATGCCACGTTCTTTTTGGCATCAGCTTCTCAGATTATTTATTCAGCATACACATTGAATAGGTTTGGTGAAAGTTTACAACCCTGGCACACCCCTTTCCTGATTTTGAACTATTCAGTATCCCCATCTTCTATCCTAATGATTGCCAGGTTCTTCATAAGCACAATTAAGTATTCTGGAATACCTATTCTTCCCAGTGTTATCCACAGCTTGTTATGATCCACAAAGTCAAATGTCTTTGCATAGTCAATAAAGCACAACATCATTCTGGCATTCTCTGTTTTCAGTTAAGATTCATTTGGCATCAGCAATGATATCCCTCATTCCATGTCCTCTTCAGAATCCAGCTTGAATATCTGACAAGCCCCCTACCTATGTACTGTTGCTACCATTTAAAATTTTTTCTTCAGGAAACTTTTACTTGCATGTGATGGTAATGATATTGTTCAATGATTTCTGCATTCAATTGGGTCACCTGTCTTTGAAATGGGCACAGATACAGATCTCTTAGAATTGGCCAGTCAGGTAAGTTGTCTTTCACATTTCTTGGCATAGAGTGTGTGTCTAGCTCTGCATCAGTTTGTTGAAGCATTTCAGTTGGTATTCCATCAATTCCTGGAGCCTTGTTTTTTGTGTTTTGTTTGTTTGTTTGTTTGTTTTTTGCCTACACCTTCAGTGCAGAGTGGACTTCTTCATTGAATACTCCTGATTCTGGAGCATATGCTACCTTTTGAAATGGTTGAACAGGAACCAATTTTTTTTGGTGCAGTTATTTATTTATTTATTTATTTATTTATTTATTTAGGCAGAAACAAGGGGGCATTTTATATACAGACCTTATTCTGGGTTCCCATATGTGCTGGGGATGGAAGCATCCTTTCTCATCACCCATATCAGTACTCCCAGATGGTAGACTGGCACTGGACCATTCTCGGTTCCAGTGTAGTAAGGGAGTGGATCTGTGGGAGGTTGGTTCTGTATTGCATGTAACTTGGTGCTAAAGGAAACTACTGACTTCATGTATATTCTATGGGAACTGGCCATGGGTAAAAAATATGGCAGACTTTTCCTAGGCAATCTCTGGAACTTAGTAAAAAAATGCTTCCCCAGTCTTGACCTCCTGTCTTACCCAGTGGTTGCCCAGTGGTTGCACACAGCCTACCCTCTTCTGTCAGTGTTTATGCTGTTGTAGCCAGCAGCAGCCCAGGGGAATGGAAACACCCACTCAGGAGTTAGCAAAGCCAGGAGGTCAGCACAAGCACGCAGCGGTGTGTGCTCTCTAGGTCAAGGTGCACAGACAGCTGGAGTGGCGGGTCTCTTGTTCCGTACTCCAGATCAACCTTGAAACCAGAACTCCCTCTTAGTCAAACAGATGGCTGTGGGTTGTAGAGAGCCCTGGTAATGCTGAATATGTTCTTCACCATCCCCTCCACTCCCCAAATCACACACTCCATTACAGCATTCTGAGACCACCAAGCTTCACAAAAGGTCACACCTACCCTTGAAGGAAACTGCTACTTCAGTTTCTTGCTTCCCTTTCTCTGACTGGCTCCTGCAAACTAGCCATTTAGCCTGAGGGAGGCCCTAGTATGGTAGTACTGTAGCTTGGAAACTCAGCAGAAAAGAAATGATAGGATGAATTCCTGGCCTCTCTAAGACTGTACAAATTGGCCACTTTTATCTCCTCTTCCTTAATCCTAGAGTCTGCACAAGGAAATGTGTGGGCCACTTGGCTTCTGAGCACTCCAACTTTGAGTTTCTCACCCTCTCTTTCTGGAAGTCATTCAGGTAGGACCACTTGAGGTCAAGTAGCCCATTGGTGAGTCCTTGAAATGACCATTGCTGAGATGGCCTTGTTTCTTAAGGATTCTGGAGTTTCCTCTTCCTATCCTTGGGCTAGTTTGTGCCCAATACTGGCCCTTACCTGTTATGTGGTGTCCTGGTGTGGTTCTGTGGGTCAGTGTGCCAGACTGCAAAGTGGGTGGTTCAAACTCACCAGCTGCTCCTCAGGAACCCTATACAAGGTCACTATGGATTGAAACCAACTCAATGGCAGTTAACAACACAACAACACAACCTGTTATGTGGTCTTAGCATTCAAAGTGGACCCACAGTCCCTACAGTGGAGCTAGTGGGGCCAATGAGATGTTCCTGTCACTGCTACAGGACAAGGTATAGAGCATTCTTGGAGCCCTGGGAGAGAGGAGAGGGAAATTCTACCTTTGGAAATATGCATTTCTGTATCTGCTACTAGAGCTTTAGTATAAAATTTTTTCATGTTTGGGACAGGAGAGAGTGTGGGGAAATAAGTCACTTGCTGCTTATCTGGGGTATTTCTTGGCAGACCTCAAAATGAGACCATGGGGCACAAAGGGAGAGGGCAACTGGGCAGCTAAAAGGCTTGAGGTCAAGGGAAGGAACTTGCCAGTGTTGTCAGCTGGCAAATCTCAAAGGAAAAGCTGGGGAATATGGCACCAAATCAGCTTGGGAAGAGAAGCGGCACCATGAGTGGCAAGAAAGTCTGCATTGTAGGCTCCTGCAACTGATAAGAGGCTCTGATGAGAGATGTATCAGGAAGGGTGGCTTCCTCCAAGCAGAGAGCGACTTAAGGAGGGAGTGACACAGTAGGTGGAAAATGCCCTTAGGTTCTTGTTCCTCCTCTCCACAGGAAGGAAGCCTCTGGAGCACCCCCTGCCTGAAAAGCTTCTAGGATTTGGGCAAGTGGAGAGATCAGAAGGACTGGTCTTCTTCTTCAGCAACCAAGTGTAAGATAGACTGAGTCTCCCTTCTTCTGCCAGGTCACTGGGGACACAATCTCATGGGGGTGGGGTTGACAGGGAAGGCAGCACTGAGGCAGAGCCTTGCCTCTGTCTCCTGACTAGTGGGCCAACAACAGTAGCTCCCTCCCTCACACCCCTGCTCCTTCACTATTTTGTGCCCCCAGCCCCCACCACAGGGGCTTAGCCATCGTCATGATCCTGGGTGGCAATGCAGCTCAACTGGCATGCTTTGACCCACGGGTGAACATGTGGGTGCTTGAGCAAGATGTCGGGGGCAGGAAGCTGACAGAGATCATCAACTGGCAGCATGAGAATGTCAAATATTTGCAAAGGTACAAGCTGCCCCCCAGTGTGGTAAGCCCCAATGCCCAGTGCAGTTCTTTTCGATGCTTCCTGGATCATTCAATATTTTGCCCATAGAATTCTTCAATATTGCATGTTCTTCCATTTTTGTTTTATAACTCCAGATCTTTGCCCATTTCATTATAATACTTGACTTTTACTCCTTTGTGGTTTTCTGTTCAGCTCTTTTTCTTCGTCATTTCTTCTAGTCACTGTAGCTGCTCCTCTTTTCAAAAGCAAGTTCAAGAGTCTCTTCTGACATCCATTTTGGCCTTTTCTTTCTTTCTCTCTTTCTTGTCTTTTTAATGACCTCTTGCTTTTATCATGCATGCTGTTCTTTATGTCATCCCAAAATTTGTCTGGTCTTTGATCATTAGTGTCTAATGCATCAAATATATTCTTCAGATGGTCTCTAAATTAGGGTGGGATATATTTAAGGTCAGATAATATTTTGCTGTTGTTCATAAGATTTTTAGTGTCTAACCCTTCCGAAGATGTTCATTTCTCCTTCTACCTATTCTGTCTTAGTCTATAGAGATAGCTTAGTTTCAGCTGTGCTGAAACTTGCTCACCATGGGAGATCCTGCCAGTGTTTAAAATACTTGACATCGCTTCCAGCATTATAGCAACACATACATCACTACAGTATGACAAACTGGCAGATGAGGAGTGGAAACTGAGGTCTAGAGAGAAGAAATGACTGGTATACCTGAGATGATACAATGATTATTAGTAGAACCGGGACTAAAACCCGACTTTCTTCCCAGTCCAATTTAACTAAGCTTTTATGTTAGCAATGAATATCAATAGTAGTAATAACATTTCCTGAAATGCATTTGCAGGATGATGCAACCATATTCACAACCAGACCAATGAATGAAATAAAGATAAATGGGAATCAACAATCAGCATCCATAAAAGCAGTCACAACATCAAATGACTCACTGCATTGGGTAAATCTACTGCAAAAGACCTCTTTAAGGTTCTAGAAAGCAAAGATGCCACTTTGATGACTATGATGTGCCTAACCCAAGTCATGGCATGGCACCATAGGATAAGCACTGCACTACTAATTACAAGGTTGGAAGTTCAAACCCATCAACTGATTTTCAGAAACCCTAAACAAGTTGCTGAGTCAGAGTCAACTCAATGACACTTAATAACAGCCACAAAGTCATAGTTTTTCAGTTGTCTCAGATGCATGTGAAAGCTGGATGATGAAAATGGAAGACAGAAGAATTAATATCTTTAAACTGTGATGTTTCTGCAGAATGTAGAATACACTGTGGACTTCTATAAGAATAATTAAAAAAAAAATCTTGGAGGAAGTACATTCAGAATGCTTCTTAGATGCAAGCATGGTAAGACCAGTTCGTGTACCTTAGACACTTCATTAGAAAAGTACATCAGGTTTAGTGGAGGGTCTGTGAAAATGAGGAGAACACTCAATGAGATGAATTGACACAACGGTTACAACAACGAACTCAAACAGTGATCATGAAGATGGCCTTTTGTTCTGTTATATATAAGGTGTTCATGAGTAGGAGCCCACTTGATGGCAACTTATAACAACAACAAATGAATTTTCAGTGTACAAAGCACTTCCAGGTCTTTGATATCATTAGATCTTTACAGCCAGGAGCTATTTATGCCCAGGTGACAGACGGCAACCAGAGGCTGTGTGAAATGAAAGGATGTTATTGCCCAAGGCCATATTTCAGGACTGGGAGAAGAGCAAATTCCTCTTTCCTAGTCTTAATCGCTTTTCTCTTGCTTCAAGCACCAGATTTTAAAGCTAGAGTTTAAACCTTTCTCTCTGGAGACAGAACCTGACCTTTCCCAACCTGGATGGTCTAATAGCCTCTAATCCATTTCCTGTGCATGTCACCAACAAGCCCCTAATGGAGAATAGCAAAAAGGCTAAAGGGGAGTCTGGCAATTAGTGACTTGAAGGCAATAAATGACATTTGGACAATTGGCCTACTGGCTGCACTGCATTTGGCACCCCAAGGGCTCCAGAAACTAGGGCCAAAGTGCCAACCACATCAAAGTCAAGTGTTACCAATGTCTGAGCTCAGCTGGTCTCTTAGCATTTAAAAATGTCCTGCCCACACGTTTCCCCTTTCAACCTCCTTTGGCCATTTCCAGGAGCAGATGATTCAAGGTTACATGCAGCTGATCCCAGACTTGCTGGTTAATTATCTTGGCCCATAATTAGTTTTTCCTAGTCTTTGCTCCTTCCCAAATCCTGCAGTTAATGCATCATTTTTCTCTCTGCAGAGATTCCTTTGGGAGAAATCTGAGGCCATGGAATGAAAATTTCCGGCAGTAAACAGCCTTTTAAAGATGTCACATCTGTCTGCTGTCTCATCATCTGAAGCCAAACCTCTTGGCATCATCCCTGATCCCTTTCTTCATCTCAGCCTCTACATTAGTCACCAGGTCTTGCTGAGTTTGCCTCTGAAATATTTCTTGAATGTGCCTTTGTCTTTCCATCTTCATGCTTTCTGATTTGCTCAGACCTCATCATCTCTCATTTGGACTGTTTCATTTTCCTAACTGGTCTTCCTATTCCAGTCCTATAACTGTCTCCCTTATAATATAGACTCTTTAAGGAGTCCTGGTGTGGTGCTGTGGGTTAATGCGCTGGACTGCAAAGTCAGTTTGAATCACAAGGTTAGCAGTTTAAGTTCACCAGCTGCTCCTCAGAAACCCTAAACAGGGTCACTATGGGTTGGAACCTACTTGATGGCACTTAACAACAACAATTTCTTTAAACTACCGCTCTTTATGCGTCACTCTCCTATATAATGCTTCAACATATAATGCCCTGAACAATATGATCTACTTTGCAACTCCCTCTCCCGCATGGTTTTTGAACTCTATTAATCCAGACCTGAAATAATTCCTTACCCTACTTCATACACATACCAGCACACACACACACACACAGCCTATGTTGACGTATGATTGGGAGGACAGGGATCTGATTGCCTAGGTAGACTCTCTAAGAATCATCTCAAGGAAAGGGAGAAAAGATTGTTTCTATGTGGTTTGGGGAGATAGGCCTATTTCATTTCAATGTAAATTATGGGACAATTAAAGTTGTTTGATTATAAGGCTTAATTCCCCAGGAAATTTTGAGCATCCTGTTGGGAGGATTCAGGTAGAAGCTGTCTGTCTGAAATCTTACAGGTGCAACTCCTCTACTGAGCAAGATCTGGTAGTCAAAAGTCTATCCATGAAATTTTATTTCCAAGAGTCTATAAATCTCTGTTAGGGAGCTCTGGTAGCATAGTAGTTACAAATCGGGCTGCAAATCGCAAGGTCAGCGGTTCAAAACTACCACTCGTTCTGCGGGAGAAAGATGAGGCTTTCTGCTCCCGTAAAGATTTACAACCTCGGAAACCCTGTACAGGGTCGCTATGAGTCGGAACTGACTCCATGGCACTTAACAACAACATAAATCTCTGTTAGAAAATCCACTATTTCCATAAACACTTTCCTGTTTAGGAAACTCTCTTGCCTATCTCAACATGTGTGCACACGTGCCTTACACATGTACACACTCTCCACACAATCTATTGGCACTAGAGAATGTTACCACACACTGTCTCTTTCTCAGATTGTTTCACATAATCAGTGGAGTCACATTCTATACTCATGTAGCTGCCCAAACATGAGAGAAAGTAGAACAGGAAAGTAACATTTCATAAAGTGGGAAGTTATCTGGGCTTCTTCTAGATAAGCAGAGACCCCAGGCTACCCTGTGTTAAATGGAACATGATGGCCAGCCATTCTGTCTATCAAATATCCTTCTATGAGCTTCTCAGAGTTGTTGGGCATCCTGAATTGAAAGCAGAAGTCAATTCTAACCCTGGAGGACTGGTGGTGGTGGACTCATCGAGTGGTGGTGTTTATTTCCCTTGTAAGGCTTACCTTGTAGTTGTTGCTGTTAAGTGCCATTGACTCAGTTCTGACTCATAGTGACCTTTTATAGGGTTTCTAAGAAGAAGCTGGTGAGGTTGAACTGCCGACCTTGCGGTTCAAACCAACCTTGCAGTCTTACAGCATCATACCAGGACTCCACTTATACCTACTTACCTAGGGAGTTTAAAAGGAAAATTTGATGATGTATGATATTCATACTATCATGACTTTGGAGGATGTAAAGGAACAGTTCTACCATGTAAACATAGATCACATGGTGGGAAGGCACCAAACCTTCCAATGTTCTTTTATTCCCATAGCACCCTGAGAAAGCATGATAATTAGTTAATGAGCAATTGTTTAGAAAACAAGTGACATTAGTCACTTGGTGTGGTAGAAGAAGAGGAGCCTTGGAGGTGTAGCTGTTGAAATGCTCAACCATTAATGGAAAGAAAGGTCAGTGGTTCCAACCCACTAGTCAATCCATGGGAAAATGATGTGGCAGTTTGCTTCCATAAATATTTATAGTTTTAGAAACACCATGGGACAGTCCTACTCTGTGCTATATAATAATATGGGAAAGGTCACTGGAAGGTGGAATTGTCCCAGTACCTGTGAGTTTGGATAGTAGGAGGAACAATCATCTCCTTGACCATTTTCATTTCAGTCAGAGAAGTCTAGGTTTTCAAGATTTCCCACCCCACAAAGGCAAGTGGAAAATTTAGTCAATATCAAATATATTCAATTTTTTAATAACCAGATCTAGAAGTAATATATGAAAAACTGGGCACATTTGTCTCCTAAGCTTGTCATTCAATGTCCTCCTTGATTTAGCATCAGCAACTTTTACACGTTAACTGATATTGAATCAGCTCTTTCACTTCTGAGCTGCGTCATATCAGGCTTGTACTTTGGAACAAGCAGTTCAACATCTCATATTTCAGTTTCCTCAAAAAAAAAAAAAAATAGATTATTTCTTTAAAAAGGCTTTGCATAACATCTGTTATGAAGTTAGCATTTGACAAATGCCACGTATATACTCCTGGTTCCTTGACCATTACCAGTGCTTACTTACTTCTAGGTCTTAGCTCATCTGTAGCCCTGCACATTACATTATTTTTTCTCCCATTCTTTAAGGTTGAGAACAAATACTGAACAACCAGAAGCTCCTTGATTACCATGCTAGGAAATAACCTCACCATCTTCTACATACCCTTAACTGATCTATTTCTACTCATATTATCAGCTATTTGCTTGTTGCTGCCTACTACTATAAATATCTTAAGATCAAAACATGTCAGCAATTCATTTCTGATCTTCTTCATGGTGCCAAGCCAGATGTCTCATACATAAAGGAATCTTGGTCAATATTGGTTGAATTAATAAATCAAGTACCAATGCCTTAACAGCCATATTGATTTTCCCCTTCATTTTGTATTCTGTTGTTTTGGTTTTCAATGACATCATTCTACTGTCTGTTGTTTCCAGTGGAAATCTAGCAAGGCTCACTAGTTTTGGGAACATATCAAGTATGATGACAGAGATACAATTCTTTCTTGGGTATCATTTGGGTATGTATGGCTGATTTCTCTTGATAACTTGTAGTCTATGAAATCATCATTTTATACCACATATAGGTATAGACTGAAGACTTTGAGTTCTGAACCTAGGAAACAGTAGGAAAAGATGGGTTTGGGTCCTAGGACTCAAAAGAAAATTTTCAAATTTTGTTAATTATATCAGGGAGCCATTCTCTCTCTCTCTCTCTCTCTCTCTCTCTCTCTCTCTCTCTCTCTCTCATTTTTGAGTCTTTGAAGGATTGTATTTACATGGATAAGGAGCTCTGGTGGCATTTTGGTTGGTGGTATGCTGTGGAGTTGGAACTCACTCCACAGCACATAACCACCACCACCATTTACATGAACTCAATTATAGAGAATGCTTCCCTGGAGCTACGTGGCTTCAGGTTTTTTGGTCTTGGCCTCAAGCTGAAGACTCTCAGGAGGCTGATGATAGGCAGGAAATCCCTCCCAGGACCTGTTCAGGTCAAATTTTTGGACCTTGTGGGCCAGTTCCACCAGCTCAGCCACTGCCTGCTTCACTTCATCATCATAGTGTAGCTCAACATATCCTGATAGAGGGATATCTTTCTGGAAAGGATACCCCTCATAACAGAGGTTAGGATCCTTCTTAGGTCAGGGTGGTTAGCCAAGAAGACTCTAAACATATCCCTGAACTTCCTCCCATACTAATCGGCTGCTTTGTGCACAGAGACTGTGGACTCAGTGGGCATCAGCTCATCTGTATAGATAGATCTTCACATGGATCCATGAGTTAAAGCGCAGAGACAGCAGATTGTAGACAATCTCAAAATGGTTTTGCCGGGTTGGGATGTCCACTACTGGTGTCAGCCAAGGATCTGAATTGGGCGTTGCTATGATCCCTGAGGAATGTCAACACCGGGATGACTCCATCAGGATGGATGTTGTCATTGTTAAGTGCCATCAAGTTAATTCTGACCCATAGCCACCCTGTATAGGTTTCCCATGGAGCAGCTGGTGAGTTTGAACCACCAACCTTGCAGTTCAAATGATTTTGCAGTCTGATGCATTAGCCCACAGCACCACACCAGGACTGGATACAGATCTCTAATTCATCAAAGCAGAACACCTGAACATGTTGGACATATTGGGGCAGGATTTCAGTCACATACTCTCCAAAAACTGAGAGTTGCTTGTGGGCCACCTCATTCCAGGGTCTGACAATGGAGACTGTCAGTCTGGGAGCTCTCCCTCCTTACAGACAGCCACAGAACTGAGGGTCACCCGGCCCAACGGACCACTGCTGTGGCCCTCAGGAGCCCATGCCACCAACCCCTAGCTGCCACCATGTTCCCTATAGAGAACCAAAGGATGATACCAATGGGATGCAGCTAATTATTTTACCAGAGAATTATCATTGTAATTTTTCCCCCTTTATTAGTAAAAGAGATGTCCACATATTGCAACCATACTTTATCCCCATTTGGAATATATATTTGCTCATACTTGATTTTGAATTAATGTAGTTTAGTGTAACTTCAGGGAAATTTCAGTTCCCTGACCTATGACATGTCCAAGTGCTGGATGAGTCACAGACGTTTAGAAAATTGAATAGTGACTCAGAGATCAACAATTCTAATGTCTTATGCATCACTCTCTCTAAACGTTTCTAAAAGAGGGTTGTACAATTTCCTCATGAATGCTTCCAGCAACAGAGAGTTTATTACTGTGCAAAGCAACCTATTTCTTTTCTAAATTATAATTAATTTTCATTGATTATTAATCATAACATCATCTTGTTTTCTCCTGGTACCTTACCAGCAACAACATATAGTTACATTCATATTGTTTGATTTTCATAAAATTGTTGTGAAAAGGGCCTAACCCACTCCATCACCCCTACTTCACTAATAAGAAATATGGGCCTGACTGGATCCAAGCCACGGATCTAGTACAGGGTTTACTGATTCTACACATGAGATTATGTTAATGAACAACATTATTGAAATACAATTAACATAGAGTAACTCCTTCCAGAGGGTGATACTTGCATCTCAAAGGGCAAAGAACAAAGCTTGAGAGGAGCTCTGCCTTCTAGTTAGTATGTTATTTGCAGCCCTAGTACAAGTTCAGTCCTGTGGACACCAGCTATACATGGCATGTCATGCTAAGAACCAATGCTTCTCTCTATAGTCCCCTTTTCCTCTCAGTGTACCTGGAAAAGCTCATGAACCCAACATCATTCCTTCTGCTTCAATTCAGCAATCTATCTAGTCTGTCTACCCCATTGCTGCTAATCTACTTTGAAAAGTACCAAGACCTCAAAGTCCCTAAGACTATTCTATTCCCTGAATAGTGTCCAAGGAACTTTAACTTGCTGGTGGTGCTGATACAACTAAGTTGTATTTGTAAGAATGAAATTACAAAGGAAAAATAAAATAAAGTTTGGAAATTTGAGAGAATGAGAAGCCTGAAAGGAGATGTATCACACTGACAAATCAAAATAAAAAATTAATTTCTGATGTAAAAAAATAGACATAATATATTATAGAATACAGAGTAAAAAGGACAAATATGTGAAAATTATGAGTAGAAAGAGAAGGGGAGGCTATAAATATGACAAAGACTAGCAGTTCTAAAAAAGAAAATGGAAAAAAAATGAAGAAACGTATATAGGGAAAAAAATTGAGACCTAAGTTAACCCAACATCCTGAGTTGAAAGTCATAGATTTACATTCAGAGTTAATAATGATAACATGAACACTTAGTGGTGAAAATTTAAGTTCCAGGGATAAAAAACATATTTTACAAATTATTAAAAGGAAAGAACCGGTTATTTATAAGGAAAGGAGAATGATTTTGCATTAGAATTCTTACCTGCAATACTATATGCTAGAGACACTGGAAAACATTTAAAGTGTATCTAAGGAAAAGGGCCATGGTTCCAGAATCTTTTATGCCAAGGACTGTAAGTCTTCAAAAAATTGCACCCATGAACCTCTTACTAATGATTTGAATATGTATGCCTTCCAAATGAAAATTTAATCAAAATTGAGTGCTCACATTGGGGAAGATGAAATACAAGAAAAATAGCAATTTTCAATGAATCAAGTAAATCTTATTTTTTAAATGTAAATCCAGTTTCTTAAAATAGAAGAGGAATATGAAAGAAATATTATAATAACTCATAATAAAATTTCAATTATTTTATTAGGCAGGAAGAAGATAGAGTAGGGGAAGCATTCTGAGTCTCTTTTAGAGAGAATAAAAGCATATTTATCATCTAACTTTTAAAACCTAATTTGGTATTTGTGTAGGCTTAAGGGTGTTGGCTAAATGTTTAAAACTAACTGCTAGTAAAATAAGAGATGCGTAGTAGAACAGAAAAGATAAAAAAGCACAAGAGGGACAAGCAGAATAAAAAGACATTCAGAGCAGATAAATTAAAGAAGTAAAAAGAGTAAATAATCAGAATCAGATTAATGTTTAAAAAACAAGAAAATTCAAGGTCAAAATGATTTCAGTAAGTAACTACAACAAATAATTAAGGAAGAAATAATGCTAATCGTATACAAACTTAGATAAAAGAAAGAACGAGAACTTTCTAGTTTGTTTTTTAATGTCAATATAATTTTGACACCAATTTCTGACAAAGATGGTATGAAGAAGTATCACAAGACTTTTCCCCTTGAGATATAAATGCAAAGTACTAAATAAAATAGTGACAAATGGATTCACCAATATACAAAAAGGATAACGCATCACGTACAGTTTGACTTCATTACAAAAATTCAGAGTCAATTTAACAACAAAAAAATCAATCAGTATATTAACCACATGAATAGAATGAAAGAGAAAAACAACATACAATTACATGAGTAAATGAAAACATAAAAATGAAGAAAAAGCATTTGATAGAATGGGGTGCTGTAGGATCAGCACTGGACTTTGAACCACAGCGTCGATGGTTACAACTCACTAGCTGCTTGTCAGAAACCCTAAACAGGGTAGCTATGAGTGGGAACCCATTTGATGGCAATTAACAACAACAACATTCATGATAAAAGCTCTAGTTACATAAATGCTTCTCTGTCAGTTTGTCACATTGTGGTGGGTGTTGTTGTGATGTTAGGAGCTATGGTACAGGTATTTTAAATACCAGCAGTGTCAACCATGGTAAACAGCTTTCAGACAAGCTTCAGACTAAGCCAGACTAGGAAGAAGGAAAAATGGATGACTTCCAACTGTGTATCCACTGCAAAGCTTATAAATAGTAGTAGAAAACTGTCAGCGAATACCAGAATATTGAATATTGAAATATTATGAAGAGCACCAGAATATTGCAGTTATAGTGCCTGAAGATGAACCCCTCATGTTGGAAAGCACTCAGAATATGATAGGGGAAGAGTTGCCTCCTAAAAGTAGAGTTAGCCATGATGACGTGAGTGGAGTAAAGCTTTCAGGACCTTCACTTGCTGATGGGTCACAATTGAAAATGAGAAGAAACAACTGCAAACATCCATTTGTAATTGGAACACAGCATGTATGAAGTATGAATCTAGGAAAATTGGAAGTTGTCAAACATTAAATGGAACACATAAAGATTGATAGCCCAGACATTAGTGAGCTGAAATGGACTGGTTTTGGTCATTTTGAATCTGACAATCATATGTTTTAATATACTGGGAATGACAAATTGAAGACGAATAGCATCACATTCATTATCAAAAAGAACATTCCAAGCATAATGTTTTTTGTGATAGGATAATATCCATACACCTACAAAGAAGACCAGTCAATACCACTCTTATTCAAACTTACTTTGCTCTTGTTGTTGTTGTTAGGTGCCATCTAGTCAGTACTGATTCATACCGACCTTATGCACAGCAGAATGAAACACTGCCCAATCCTGGGCCAACCTCACTACTGTTGCTACGCTTGAGTCTACTGATGTTGCCCCTTGGCCAGTCCATCTCGCTGGGAGTCTTCCTGTTTTTTTCTGACCCTCCACCTTACCAAACATGATATCCTTCGCCAGTGACTAGTCCCTCCTGACAATATGTCCGAAGTATGAGAGATGAAATTTGGCCATTCTGGCCTCCAAGGATCAACCAACCACTAAAGTTAGTGATGACGAAATTGAAGAATTCTACCAACTTTTTCATAGAGTTCTGGTTTGACATTATAGGATATATACTGGACTGAAAAGTCAGCTTGTATCACAAAGTCGGCAGTTCAAACTCACCAGCTGCTTCTTGGAAGGTCACTATGAGTTGGAACTAATTCTATGACACTTAACAAAAACAACTTATTCAGTGTTAAATTGATTTCTGGAGGAAAAGAGGGTGAAGAAAATAGACACTTAAAATCGAATGGACCACACGAACATCAGTCTCCATGCCCCTGAGACCAGAACTGGGTGGTGCCTGGCTGCTACTACCAAGGACTCTGAAAGAAATCCCATTAGAAGGTCTCAGATAGAGTGAGAGAAAATGTGGGTCTTAACTCAAAATCATAAAAAAATGACTAAGCTTAGTGGTCAGATAAGTTTTGTTAGGACCCTGAGACTCTGGGCCTTCATTACCTTTCAGATCTGGATCTGTACTCACCCTTACAGCTCAGTCTTCACCAAGCTGTACATAGGAGATACACTAGTGAGAAACACATACCATAGAATGGACAACCACTTGGGATCTAAATGGCAGCATTTACTCAAGGACATGCTCAGATGGGTTAGGAAAGAAGGAAGAATGGGAACAAAAAACAAAGAATGGAAGTGGGATAAATGATGCTACATTGAAGATGAAACAAAGTATATGAATTGTTGAATATAAAACTAGTGCTCTGCTCTTCACTCACCTCACAATAAAAAATTGAAAGAAAAAAATAGATTACGGACTTGGAATCTGCATGGGGTGGTTCTACTGTGTCCTATATGGTCAGTATGAGACGGAACCAACTTGATGGCAACTGATTTGGCTTTTGTTTTTACGTATAAGACGATGAGTAAATCTTTAACCCAAAGTAAATAAGTTAAGTAAAATATGGAAGCTAATTTTTTTAATTGAATAATTTTGTTTAAATAAATTTTAGAAGCAGGCAATTCTAAACCTTAAAGAATGCACACTCTAGTAGTTAAAAGATGAAGATGAGATAGGAGACAATTTCCATAAAAAGCAGGATAGTGGTAACATTTGAAGGGACGTTTGAGAAAAAACTGGGGTCTTCTGGAACTCTGCCAAAGTTCTTTATCCTTTTACTTGACCTGAGTTATAGTGGATAAATGTTCTTTAAGCCATTGCTACTTGTTATTGAATCAATTTCAATTCATAGAGCATAGTTTAGCAAAGTAGAACTGCCCCATTCAGAACAAGCAACCATTACTGGAGTAGCTCTGCAGGGGAGCTTGGTGAGTTCAGGCCAACTTTTTGGTTAACAGCCAAGCAGTTAACCATTAGCCAGCAAGGGTTCCTTTGTGTAAGCAATACATTCAAGTTTCATGCATCCCTTTCTTCATGTTCTATTTCATAATAAAAATATTTAGCTTATACAGTAAAATACAAGCAAAAGAAACCAAAGGTAATCATGGCAATATGAGATGAATTAAATTTGAAGCTAAGAGCAAAAACAAAAGACTATTTTCTAATTGATTAAAAACACCAAATCTGTTGTAACAAACTTTGATGCACTCTAAACAATGAATAGTGAGCTACAGAAAAAAAAATCTTCAAAATATAAACAAATTTTGATTAAACAATGGGAGGAACTTATATATTTTATAAATATATACACTATGTTGTTGTTGTTGTTAAGTGCCATCGAGTCGGGTCCGACCCATAGCGACCCTGTACAGGGTTTCCGAGGGTGTAAATCTTTACGGGAGTAGAAAGCCTCATCTTTCTCCCGCGGAGTGGCTGGTAGTTTCGAACCGCTGACCTTAAGGTTCGCAGCCCGATTCGTAACCACTACGCTACCAGAGCTCCTTATATATGTATATAGATGTATATATATAAAGAGAGACAGAGAAAAGAGGAGGAGGAGGAGAGAAAGAGAGATAATTATACTTGTGAATATTATATTAATTGTGTCAAACTGACTTGAGGGAACTTAACTGTTCATGTTACCAGTAAATATGGGAATGAGTCTCTTTGTCATGCTGGAAATAAGTATTCAAAGCTTTCCACTGTGTTGGCTTCAATCTCAAACCAGCTTTCAGCTGACAGTGACAGGATGCCCACCAGCGATCCACGTTGACGTTCTATCAGTTTGGGACTTGAACAAAAAGAGAGCATCTCTCCTTAAACAACTGTAGCACAAACCCCAGAAAGGAGAATCAGTGCAGTTTGATTTTTCTCCATTGCCTTCAGTGTAGCGTGGACTTCTTCCTTCAGTATCGTCAGTTCTGGATCTTATGTACCTCCTGTAGTGATTTTACACTGACCAATTCTTTTTGGAACAGTGACTTCATGCATTTCTTCCATTTTCTTTTGATACTTCCTGTGTTGTTCAATATCTTGCCTATAGGATCCTTCAGTATTATAATTCTTATTGTTGGTGAGTGCTGTCAAGTTGGTTCTGACTCATAGTGACCCTTTATAGTGTTTCTGAGGAGTGACTGGTAGGTTTGAATGGCCCAACTTGTGGTTCAAATGGACCTTGCAGCCCAGGTCTTATCCTGCAGCACTACACCAGGACTCCATTATAACTCTAGGCTTGACTTTTTCCTTTATTTCTTTCAGTTTGAGAAATGCTGAGTGTGATCTTTCTATTTGGTTTTCTAATTCCAGGTTTTTGCACATTTCATTACAATACTTTAATCTTCCCAAGCTGCCCTTTGAAATCTTCTCTTCAGCAATTTTACTTCATCTTTTCCCCCATCCCATTTTCTTTAGCTATTTACTTTAAAGAACAAGTTTCAGAGTCTCCTCTGACATTTGTTTAGGTGTTTTCTTTCTTTTTAATGACCTTTTGTTTTCTTCATGTATGATGCCATTGATGTCATCCCACAACTTGTCTGGTCTTCAGTTGTCAGTGTTTAACGCATCAAAGCTATTCTTGGTATGTTCTTTAACTTCAAGTGGTGTCCCAAGGTCATACTTTGAGTTTCATGAACTTTCTTTAATTTTCTCCAGCTTTAACTTGAACTTGAAAATGAGCAACTGTAAGTTTGTTCTGTAGTTGGACCCTGGCCTTATTCTAATGATCATCTTCTCCATCATCGTTTTTCACTGATGTAGTTGATTTGCGTCCTGTTTTTTCTATATGGTGAGGACCTCCTGTATAGTCACCATTGATATTGTTAAAAGAAAGTAGTCGCAATAAATAAGCTGATGGTCTTGCAAAATTCTGTCATGTGATCTATAGTGTTGTTCCTATAACTAAGGCCAACTAACTGACCCTTCTTTGTTTCCAATTTTCATATTCCAATCACCTGTATATTGATTGCATTTTTTATCAATTTCAGACTGCAGAAACTGCCTAAAATCTTCAACTTATTCATCTTTGGCATTAGAGGTTAGTGCATAAATATGAATAATAGTCATAGTAACTGGTCTTCCTTGTAGGTGTACAGATCTTATCTTATCAGTGACAATCTTCAGGATAGATCTTGAAATGGTCTTTTTGACTATAAATATGATGCCATTCTGCTTCATTTTTCATCTTGGCATAGTAGGCAATCAAATCTGTAATTCAAAGTGATTAACACCAGTCCATTTCATCTCACTAATACCTAGGTTATTGACCCTTATGTGCTCCATTTCAGTTTTTGATGACTGCCAATTCTAGATTTATCCTTTGCATAAATTATTAATACCTTTAGGTATTTATTCTCATCTTGAGTCATCCCATGTCAGCAAATGAAGACCCTGAAAGCTTTACTTCATTAACAGTATAAGATTAACTTTTTTTGAAGGCAGCTCTTCCCCAGTCATATTTTTAATGCCTTCCAACCTGAGGCGGTCACCTTGGAATAGTATATCCATCAATATTCCATAGCTATTCATAAGGTTTTAATAGGCCAATATTTTTAAAATAGATCACCAGGTCCTTCTTCCTAGTCTGTCTTAATCTTAATCTGGAAGCTCTGTTGAAATCTGTTGAAATCATGGTGACTGTGGGTATTTGAAATACTGGTCACATAACATTCAGCATCACAGCAAGACTCAAGCCATCACAGTCGGACAAACTGGCAAATGAGTGGTAGGAAGGCTATGTTGCTGTTGTTGTTAAATGTTGTTGAGTTGGTTCCGACCAATAGCAACCCTGTATAAGGTTTCCAAGGAGCAGCTCATGAGTTCAAAAAAATGTTGCAGTCCAGTGTATTAACACAGCACCACATCATGACTCCAGAAAGGCCACGGAGGCTGTTAAATATTGTACACCTCACAAGATATTTTCTCATAGCAAAGAAATATTCAACTCAAAATTTCAATCAATAGTGTCAAAGTCGAGAAGCCTTGGTCTCAGAAGTTTACCTCTTACAAAGAATTATGAAGACTTAAGTCAAGGACTATGGAATTCTTCTGAAGAATACTGAGATAACGAAGTGACATTCCATGGGATATCAATGAGTGTCCATTTCATATTGATATGATTATGGGTAGATTAGTTTGGGTGAAAGTTCAGAAAATGATTAGAGAGACAGGGAAGATGAGGATGATGGCTATCAATCAAGGTGATAGTGTAAGGAATGAAAATATCCAAGCTATATTAACTCAGGAAGTAGATGTGACAGGGTATGATGATTTGTATGATAAAGGGATCAGAAAAAGATGAAAAAAGAAGGAAAGGTTGGTGTCTAGACTTCCAGTTTGTGTTACCATATAGATGTGATGATGCCAGTGACTAAAATAGGAAACAAAAGTGATGAAAGTATCTTGAAGAAGAAAATGATCACTTTAATTTTGGATACCTTGAAGGCCCTGTGTAAATTAGAGATGTTTGGGAGGTAATTGAAGATAAGGTTATGAAACTCAGAAGAAATCCAGATAAGGTAGGCATCAAAGTACATAGAAATGAATGAACTGTTCTGGAAAGAGTATGGCATGAAGGGAGAAGGCAGAACTCCAAGAGACACTAATAGGCATAGAAAAAACAACTCAAAGGCAGACTAGGAAAGAGTGGCCAGAAATTTACAAACAAACAAAACCCCAGGACTGTGTAATACTATAGAAGTCAAAGGAAGGTTATTTCAAAGATGGAGAGGTCAAGAGTATAGAATTCTGCATAGAGATCAGGTAATGAAGACTGAGAATTGCCCAAGAAATTTCTCTACAAGGTGTTTTGTGGTAAGTTAGGAAAGCTTCAGTGGTGTCAGGGAAAGAAGTCAAACACAGTGGGTTAATGAGTAAATGGGAGGAAAGGAAGCAGAGGCAGTCAACACATGTGACTCCTTTGAGAATTTTGAGCATGACAGAGAGGAAAGAATATATCAGTGGAAGCTAGAAGGAAGTTTGGGGTCAAGATTGGGAGCTTTTTCAGATAAGAAAGACTTAAATATATAAATACTGAGTGTAACTTTCCTGTAGAAAGAAGATTAGCATTATAAATTATATAGATGATATTTAAATGAGAAAGTTAAATATCAAGATTTTGGAGAAGAGCTGAAGTCATTGCTCTACAATTGTTAAAGGACGCCCATCGAAACTACCAGCTGTTCCGCGGGAGAAAGATGAGGTGTTCTGCTCCCGTAAAGATTTACAGCCTTGGAGACCGTTATACAGGGTCACTATGAGTCGGGACTGACTCCACAGCACTTAACAACAACAACAACTATAAAAATAGGAGTGAGGGGTACAAATATAGGTGCAGACCAAAGAGAGTTTATAGGTTTAGTGGCAGAAAATTAAAGAAATTCTCATCTGAAGATTTTAACTTTCTCTGTGAAGAAGGTAAGTGAGAATGAGTGGGTGAAATAGTAGACTGGAATCTTGTAGGGAGTAGACACAGTTTGAAATAGGCATAGGAAAATGAGAGAGAAGGAAACAGAGAGAGACTTGTGGACAATGTGGAAGGCCCTGTTGAGATTTTGGACCATAAATGTGAAATGGCATCTGTATGTGTCTCTGTGTGTGTTTCATAAGCAATCAGCACTTGTTGTTGTTGTTAGGTGCCATTGAGTCGGTACCAACGCATAGAGACCTTATGCACAGCAGAACAAAACACTGCCCAATCCTGGGCCAACCTCACCTCTGTTGCTACACTTGAGTCCACTGATGCTGCCCCTTGGCCAATCCATCTCGCTGGGGGTCTTCCTCTTTTTCTCTGACCCTCCACCTTACCAAACATGATATCCTTCTCCAGTGACT
>NW_006408695.1:6875408-6876004 GCF_000296735.1 Chrysochloris asiatica | reverse complement strand
GTGGTCACCAATCAGAGTGTGTATTCCCATTGAGTCTTAGTCTTGGAAGGGGGTTTGACCTGAGGGGGCCCGATCACTTGCCTTGATGTCTCCTGGATGAGCAACTTGCCTGTTCTTGTAGTAATCAGTCTGTCTGCCTATATTGTTTTGCATTTTTTCTGCTAGTCTTTCTTTCAAGAAGTATCTTCTGTTCTTCTAGCCATTCCAGGCCTGTCTGCCTATCCTTTCAAGTGGAAATTTCCCACCTCAGAAGAGTCTGGATGCTGTTTGGGATTCCACCTATGGTCTTATGTAATGCAGAGGCTCTGCAGGAAGCCTCCTTCACTGGGCATGTTGTAGCCCCATTTTAGTCAGTTATAGGCAGAAGATGGACTTACAAGCTGTCTATGGTGACATTTCTGGCTATTCTTTTCTCTCCCCTTCCAGTGTCTATTTTATAATGTATGCAAGGGAAACCAAGCTTCAAAAGACAGTCAAGCATCTTAGCATTATTTCCCCCCTTTTTATGCATTCCAACCATGTTTCAATCCCTGTATCCCAGAGCCCTGTTGTTCCAAGGTTGTGCATACATCATTCTTTACCTCTGTCCCACTTAG
>NW_006408695.1:6872224-6875308 GCF_000296735.1 Chrysochloris asiatica | reverse complement strand
TCTTCAACACTTTAAAAAGGTCTTGTGCAGCAGATTTGCTTAATGCAATACGTCGTTTGATCTCTTGACTGCTGCTTCCGTGAGTGTTGATAGTTGATCCAAACATTACTTATAAACTTGAAAAAAAGGAAAATTGATTAATTCCAGGTTGGGTTTTTGAACAAGTGTGACAAATCCTACTATTGAATCAAATAATCTGAACTAGAGATGGAAAAAGGTAAAGACAACAAGATGCTGATGGTTGGAGAGAGTAGAGAGGTTAGAGACCAGTTAGATCTAGCAACAGGCTTGGTGAGAATAGCTGAATGAGAGAGCTGGATGTGGTTAGACAGATGAATGCTCAGAAACATAAGGTCAATTGCAAGACTATGGGACTCAAAGACTTAAATGAATGGAGGTGAAGGACACTGAAAATGAATTTGGTCAGGAGTATAACAAGATGGATCGTCTTTACCAATATAGGTTCTTCTAGACAGAATGAAAGCATTTCAGGTAGGTATTGATTCTAAGTTATGCCTTTTGTTTTGTTTTAATTTCTCCAAAGGATTTAATCCATAAAATTAGACTCAATTGTACTTGTTATACTTCAAATTTGTCTAGCACTGAAGGAAATCATGCAGAGAAGAATGGAAACATTCCAGAAGGCTGTGTAGTCGTTATGAATCGGGCTGCTAATCATCATGGTCAGCAGTTCAAAACAACCAGCTGTTCCTCAGGAGAAAGATGAGGCTTTCTGCTCCCAAGAAGATTTACAGCCTCAGAAACCCTGTACAGGGTTGCTATGAGTCGGAACCGACTCCACGGCACATAACAACAACAACAACAACAAAACGAGAACCGATCATTGTGTGCTCTTTAACTTAAAGGTTAGAGAAAATGATAAACAATGAGTACTTTAGACTTTATAGCATTAAAAAAAAAAAAAAAATGAACACCTACTTGTACCAGGCCAATTGTGCCATGCTAGTTTTTCCTGTATTTTATTTTCAATTCTAGAGGAGGAAGGCGATACACTTAAAAATTTCCTTAGGTTTAGGATTGGAAGAAGCCTTAATATCATTTCCTCTAGCTGATATTTGGTCCGTAGGTCCGTTGGTAAATCACTGCAGCTCATTCCTGGTAGAGCTTGGATTTTAACATAGATCTTTCATTCTTAATTGAGTCCTCTTTAAATTATATAACATTTCTGAAATGCCTCTAGATAGAAGGAGCTGGCAGGTGAGGTAACCCACACCATCTTTGTTCAACTTAGAATGATTGTGTTATTCAGTTATCCCTTAAGTAGAATTGAAATGCTCTTCTTGTAGTTTCTCTCTCCTGCCTGTAATTTGACTATCTGGAGATATCAAGATAGTTGTACATGAAAGGTCGCTTGGTATTTGAAGATAGCCATTATGTCCACTAGAGTGGGGCACTGTGGGTTAATGTGCCAGACTGCAAAGCTGTTTGAGCTGCAAGGTTGGTGGTTCAAGCTCATCAGCTGCTCCTCAGAAACTCTATACAGGGTCACCATGGGTCAGAATCGACTCAACAGCACTTGTCTACTGAATCTTCTCTTCCTTAAGGCAAGTAGTTTCATTTACTTCATCACTCTCCTCTTCTCTGGCACTGACTTAAACACACTGTTCTTTTTTAGCAAACATGCTCTAAAGTTTTTCTCTTCAGCTTTACCTCAACTTTCAGCTTTTTCTGAGTGAGAGTAAACTCTCTTAGGAGGCAGACACTCTACCTTCTGGAAGATTGCACATTGAGTGAACTGCTCTACTACACTTGGAACACCCTGTCATTGCCAACAGCACTAACATGCAACACAGGAAGACTCCTTTACATTCCTTAATGTAAATCTAGAGTCTCCATTTCATTGGCAGAGTGCAAACACTGGAACTAAATTTCAAAGCCATCTTGCCACTGTTTTATTATGCAGAAAAGGAACCTGAGGTATAGAGGTGAAGCAATTTGTCCAGATCATGGTAACTGATGAGTAACACAGACTGGATTCAAATCCAGGTCCTTTTCTTAATGTTTATAGGACTCTGTGGGAACAGGTCTCATTTTCTTTTTTCTAAATATCTGTGCTAGAATAATTTTTCAGCTTAGTTCCACGTATTAACATTTTGAATATTTATTTTACAAATCTCAAGAGCTTAACAAGAACAAACCTGGATCCAAAATATCATCCATTATTGGGTGGCATGGATTACTAACAAATACAAAGTGGGAAAGTACACAAAAAGTGAAATCTCTGAGTGTTTACAGTCTATGACATCTATCAGACTGTGGCCAAAATTGGACAAGACAGAGTATTATAGGTGCTAGGGCTGTCAGGGAATAGCCAGGAGGGAAAACCCGAAACAGAGCCGTAGCCTAGAGCAGCATCCATCACCTGTAATCTCCCAGTCTTGCTGTATTAGGAGCATATCTGTGCACAGCAGGCTTTGTTCTGAAGCACCAGCCCTCACTGATCTCTCTATATACTCATACTTCACATACAGACAGATATCCAATAACTAAAGGTACTACAGGGCCAGCCTAAATCCGCCTCATTGAAACAGACACTATAATGAATCTTAGTTTCAAAAAATGAAAATGGAAAACAAACGAAACAACAAAAAGCTCAGAACCATAGTCTTGAGGGAAAACATGGTCAATTGGCAGAGCATATTCTACAAGACAATAGCCTACATCTTACCTGGGTAAGTGTCAACTGGGATCTTTAAAACTCTTGAGCGGCCTTGTAAGGTACAACTATTGGCCTCTCTGTGTGTGGAGGAATGAAGAGTGCTAAAAATTGAAGACTCTTGGAATCAATTAGTAAAATGGATTAATGGACCATGTGAACATCAGTCTCCACCACCCTGAGACAAGAAGAAGTAGATGGTGCCTGAGTATGACTACCAACTATTCTGAGAGGGATCATATTATAAGGTGAGAGAAAATGTGGAACAAAGCTCAAAATTATATATATATATATGGAGCTCTGGTAGCTTAGTGGTTACGAATCGGGCTGCGAACCTTAAGGTCAGTGGTTCGAAACTACCAGCCGCTCCGCGGGAGAAAGATGAGGCTTTCTACTCCCATAAGGAT
>NW_006408695.1:6861854-6864015 GCF_000296735.1 Chrysochloris asiatica | reverse complement strand
ATATTGAATAGGAGTGGTGACAAAGGGCATCCTTGTCTGGTTCCTATTCGCAGAGGGAAGGCTTTCAGTTTCTCTGCATTGAAAATAATGTAGTCTGTTGGTTTTGTATATCTGCTCTTAATTATGTTGAAGAATTTCCCTTCAATACCTAAAGCCACAGAGGTGGGAATTAGTGTAAAGCCTAACATTTCATTTGCTGTGTTAGCATCTTTGAACCTCAGAGGTTCCCAACAGTCAAGCTATGAGTTTTCCTGCTCTCACTAGATAAGCCCCCACCCAGTGAGAAAAGTCTCCCTTCTGCTCAAACTTATCAGCTGAGCCAGTTGCACAATGTCCTCAACATACACGGTGTCACTTCCCTGCCAGCTCCAGAAATGATTAACAAGTCAATCATATACTCCCATGGGACCCAGGGGTCACCTTATCTCTTGTTACTATGAAGCCTATCTCCTACAATCCCTGCTTACTCATTTTGCTCTTTAGTATATCTCTCTATGCCTTGCATGGTATTTAGTGTCCTCCTCCCTGGATTGTGAGTACATGTGACTCTTAAACTGCTGTCAATCTTATCTCTTCAGTGTTGGGTGTTGGGTGCCATGTGTTTGATCATTCCAACAACCCTAGGTCAGGACTCTGTCTTTCAACAACAGGGTGAAGAGGAGGAAAACAAAACAGGTGGCAGAACTAAGACTTGAGTTTGGGCAGACCCATGCTCTTAATTAAAAATGTGAGATGTGGGGAAATGCAGGTACTTACCATGCCCATTTACATGCCTGTCTTCCCTGCTAGACTGTGCTCCACCTGAGGGTAAGAGCCATGGGACTAGGGCATTATCCCTACTGATCCATGTACTACTTAATCTTGATAAACAAATTGCCGAATTATGCTTTCCTTTAAATCCACTTGTCTGTTGTAAGAATTGTGAGGCATAACATGTAGTATACAGGCAATAGTGAGGGGTAGAATCAGCACCTTTCCTTATAGAGATACCAAGATAATGTGATTTTAACCCTTCCCTTCCCCTCCGGGCTTGTCCTTTGCTGAGAAGTAGTCTTAATTGGGGAATCACTGGGTGGTAAAAACAATTTATGCATGCACTGCTAACTAACAGTCTGGAGTTTTTTGTCCATCTAATGTATCTCAAAGACAGATCAAGCAATCTACTTCAGAAAACACAGCCACTGAAAACCCAATAGGGCACAGTTCTACTATGACACACATAGGATTGTCCTGAGTTGGAGTTGAATCAACTGGTATGGTAGTCACGTCTGGAGTTCCTGCCAGCATGTTTCAGCCTAGAGAGTGAAATTCATGTAAGAAATTCACTCAGATTACCTCAAACAGCGCCCTTTGCCTCGTATCTATTCTTTTACCCTGAGTTCATTCCTTCTTTAAGGAATCTCCATATTTTATGTGATTTTGTGTAGTGTCAGAATTTGAGTCCTTGCTCTACTACTTATAAATCTCAGAGTTGAAAATGTAAAGGTATATATCTGGCATTATCAACACAGCAGGGACTCACAGCCCAGAATTCACACCTCTCTACTCTGAAAAAAATGAAGCAGGAGAAATGACTTATGCAAGGGGTCTCTCAGTCCTATAGTTCATCATTTCTGTCACTTTAAATTATTTCTCTGTATGTTCTGTAGGCACCTATAGAGTTTATGCTAAAGAATAAAAGTATTATTATATTACAGACTACATTTCTTGTTTGTTGTTTCTCTCTTTTAATCAGATAGAATCCCTTCATCTCCTCCCACTGTCAAGCTAGAGTAACGCTAGAAACAAATTATTGACTAAATGCTATAGACAGGAATTTCACCTCCTCCTCCAGTGCGTCCCTCAAAACTAATATCATTTGTGCTTAGTCTCTTTCCTTCCCAAGGCTTAAAATGTCCCCAAGAGGAGTGATTAATCTTAAAGTCCAGAAACAGAGGACCCTAGGACCATCAAGAGAGGAACACACAAGTAGAATGTGGGACCGTATCCAGAGAAGCAGCAGCGCCAGAGATGGAGGCAGAGATGGGAGCATGGAGAGGAGGAGCGGCTGAAGACTCTAGATTCATCAACTAAGAAGAGAAGGACTAAGAACTGGTGGCCAAGAGGCAGACTTGCAGAATGTGCCCTTTGGAGATGTAATTTATTATATATGCCTGAGTGG
>NW_006408695.1:6856715-6861754 GCF_000296735.1 Chrysochloris asiatica | reverse complement strand
AGGATTTACACCCTCGGAAACCCTGTACAGGATCGTTATGGGTCGGAACCGACTCGACGGCACTTAACAAAAACAACAACAACAACATATATATATATATAAATAAAACTGGTCAGAAAGAAACTGGAAGTACCTGAAACTATGGCCCTTGAGTCTGGAATTGAATTCACCCACATGGCTAAAATTTCAGTGGTAGGTAGGTATATAGGAAGACAACAATACCAGTAAAGTATGCTCATTATAAAATGGCCAACCATTTAAGATAAAAAAGACAGTATTAACTTAAGGACAAAACAAGAATCACAAGGAGGAAGTGGGATAAATGATGCTATATGAAGGAGACTGCAATCACTGAAATAAAGTGTCTAATTTGTTAATGCAAAACTGATGATTTATGCTCTTACACCATCATTCAATTCACAATAAAAAGTTGTATTTCTTTTTTTTTTTTTTAACTCTCCAAGCATAAAAAAATAAAACAAACTTCTGCTAGAGGGTTGGCAGAGAAAGAGATACAATTGACCTCATTTGCCTTGAAACAGCAATTGAAAAATAATCCTTGATCCTGTGACTGACAATGGAAAAGTGCCCAACAGAGAAGTAAGTTTACTAACCAGGCTGTGAAAATGAACAGTGAGAATAAACTCAGGAGAAATCAATAACTTCACTGGAAGACTCCAAGTCAAATACTGAAACTATGCCAGCTTGAATCTCTTAACTGTCTGTGGTGGGCAAGTTCAGACTTTGCAAAACATCTGCACTGAGGCCAAGATAGACTCACCAATCATTCCTGGAGCGACCTGTAGCTTTGAGTCTATATATTTCCTGCTACTGCCCTAGAGCCTTGGATGCTCTTTCTACAGGTTTAAAATTCTTACTGACGTCAGGAGAAGACGCAGGGGTTTCAAAGAAGCCATACTCATGCCCAGGTCGAAGCTGCAGAGGTAAGAAATCATGTTAACACCTTTTGGGATTATATTCCACAATCAAGTAGCATCCTCTCAGTTTCTCATGTTCATGACCCTGAATGACCTGACTCCATTTGTCACAGTCCTGCTTTCTCCATTTTAATGTGCTCTGCTGTTAATTAAATTCATACATTATGACTGTGGCTGTCGCCTGGACTTCATTCATCAGAGAGCAAACTGCTTTCTGCTGCCAGGTCAACTCAACCATAATGACAATAGTAATGAAGGCCGACCTGGCAGGGTCTCCAGAATAGCAGAGCGGAAGAATTCATACAAGTGGGAGTTAAACCACCTGCTTCACACTCTGTCTCTGCCATGCATAATGTTAGATCTCAGCGAGTTGCTTGAACACTCTGAGCCTCTGATTTTTAGTTCATAGTGATGTTCACAATGGCAGCTAACAACAACAACAGTGATTTTCATGCAGGAGTGTACTTTAGAGTCATCCTTAGAGATTTTTAGAAATAGCTCTGGTAGCGTAGTGGTTACGAATCGGGCTGCAAGCCACAAGGTTAGCAGTTCGAAACTACCAGCTGTTCCGCGGGAGAAAGATGAGACTTTCTGCTCCCGTAAAGATTTACAGCCTCAGAAACCCTGTACAGGGTCGTTATGAGTCGGAACCGACTCCACGGCACATAACAACAACAGCAACACCCATTGAGTTATTGTGAGTTATTGTAGGGACTGTATAGATGTGGGGGTAAAAGTGCATACTAAAAGATAACATGCTTTCTACATTTTATTGACTTATCTGTATACTTCCGTCTGTTAAATGGGTATGAGAATGGCAGCTAATAAGGTTGCTATGAAGATTGAAGATTGGATGCGTTAATAGTTGTAAAGCACTTAGAATAGTGCATAATGCAGGTTATTATTGTTAGTGCTCATGGAGACAAGCTGTGTATCATGGTGCCTTGTCCTGCGCCATCCCCATGGTGGGCTGTGGATCCATCAGGTTGTGTGGTCTATAGAGTTTTCACTGGCTGTTTTCTGAAAGTAAATCACCAGGACTTTCTTTCTAGTCAGTTTTAATCTGGAAGCTCCTATGAAATATTTTCAGCATCATAGTAACATGCAACCTATGCTGTTGTTAAATGCTTCAAGTCAGTTCCAACTCAGCAACCCTGTATAGGATTTCTGAGAAGCTGGTGAGTTTGAACTTCTGACCTTGCGGTTGCAGTCCAGTGCTGATCCTACAGCACCACACATAGCGAATAGTGTATGTACTTAATAGAAGCCATTTTAAAGGGTTCATTAGGAGAGCTTCTCCCCAGTACCTGAATGTAAACACTTCCTAGGTTCCTGGTCTAAGTGTCTCTCCTTTTATATTTGGGTTCTTATTATTTAACTTTTTAAATCTTGAATTCAAATACTCTCTGCATCCAACTGCTATTACTTCAAGCCTCTTTATATTCTTTCTATTCAGAAATAATATTATATGACAATTTATATTATGGCTTATATCAGTGCCATATTAGTACCTAACTCATTACCTCTGTTTTACAGAGGAGCACTTCAGGTTTAAATAGGCAAAATAATTTATGAAGTGTTGAGGGTGGAACACATGGCTTCATTTCCTAATTTTAAGTCCAGGGAGTGGACTAACTCAGAATACTCTCTGAATTAATTATTACTTATATTTCAAACATTAACTGTTATACAGCCACCTAATAAAGGATAGGAGCTAGAGAATATTTACAATTTCTTCCATGGCTCCATGTTGTAATGCTTCTAGTTGTGCACGGAGATCTCTTGAGAGTTGAATGATTACTTTATTTCTTGCCCAGATATTATGAGCTAAGAAGAGATTGAATCTGAGCAGTATAGACTTGGCTCTTCTCCCAGGGAGCCCTGCCTCTTTGAGGTGATGACCAACTCTTACATCTTGTCAGTTCAGGCTCTAAGGGCTTTCCCCTTACTGTGATGTAGAAAGGAAATCACCTAGGGGAAGAAAACTGTTGTCATTGTCATTAAATGCCTTAGAGTATGTTCTGACTCACAGCAACTCTGTATAAGGTTACTAAGACTGTAAATCTTTATGGAAGCAGAAAACCTCATCTTTCTCTAGCAGAGCAACTGGTGGGTTTGAACTGCTGACCTTTTGGTTCATAGTCCAGTGCTTATCCTATAGCACCACCAGTGTATAAAAGAAAATAAAGAAATAAAGGAAAATAAATTCACTTGATCTCTGTTTTGATTGGGGTTACTTCTATAAACAGAGCCTGAGACAAGAAAATGATGCAGGTAATTAATTTGGGTGGTATTATGGGTTGACTTGGAGTCCTGGTGTGGTGCTGTAGGATAAGTACTGGACTGCTAACCACAAAGTTGGTGGTTTAAACCCACCAGCTGCTCCTTGGAAACCCCATACAGGGTCGCTATGAGTCAGAACTGACTCGACAGCACTTAACAAAAACAACAACATGGGTTACAAATTAACAACATGGGTTAATTTGTATCCTTCCAAAAAAAATATGTTTAAATCCTAATCCCCATTATCAGTGAATATGACCTTATTTGGAAACAGGATCTTTGCAGATGTAATTAGCTATATTAACACTAGGTCATACCGGAGTAGGGTGGGTCCTAATCTAATGACTGGTGCCCTTATAAGAAGACAAGAGAGAAAGACAGAGACAGACTACAATGTGAGCACCATGTGAAGGCACAGAGAGAGCAACACAGAAGGACAACAGCCTTGTGTAGACCAGTGGAGGGCAGAGATTGGAATTGCCTAGGAACATCTGGGGCTACCACAAACTGCAAGATTATTGATTTTCCTTTATTTCTTTATTTTCTTTTAAATACTGGTGGTGCTATAGGATAAGCACTGGACTGTGAACCACAAGGTCAGTAGTTCAAACCCATCAGTTGCTCTGCTCCTTTCAAGCCTTCAGAGAAAGCATTGCCTGCTGAAACCCTTACTTGAAATTTCCATCCTCCAGAACTATGAAAAAATAAATTTCTGTTGCTTTAGGCCACCTAGTTTTTAGTACTTGTTATGGGAGTACTTACAAAGGAGGTGGACGCTAAGGGTAGGACACAGAGATTGGGAAAGTGAGTCAAGGACAGGAGAAAGACCAGTGAAAATGTATTGCTTTTAGTAAGTTTCTGGTCAGGCCTGGACCAGGGTTGGAAGTGGACCAGAGTCAAGGTGGTGAAAGACATTACTTTTTAAGGTACACATCTTCACCACGACCACAACCATAGATTTTCTGACTCTCGTTTTAAGACTACCTCTTCTGAAATGAAAGACATGATTTTCAAAGAGTGGGAACCATGGTTCTGCTGTAGGTGACCTCCCCTGCCTGGACTTAAAGTTCACCTTTCTACCAAAAATATCCAAATCATTGTCTAGGTAAACCTCAGTATCCAGTGTACTACAAGAGCCCCAGGGACCTCTGCTCCTAGACTGCAAAGTCAATCACTCCCCTCCTTGCAACAAATGTCTACCTTTACATTTCCAACCCTCACAATCAGTCCTGATAACAATTATTCACTATTGTATAACGAGAGATCTGTCCACATTTCTTTTCATCAGCCCCGCCTAGACAACTGGATACTAGTCAGTAGAGATTCTACTTTCCTCCACACCCTCTGCATCTAGGTTCCCTCTTGAAATCTTCTAAACCAGTCACTTCTTACCTTTGTGGTGGATGCCATCCTGCCAAGGAGCAGAACAGTGAGAAGTCTTATGCATGAAAAGTTAATTGTTCAGCAAAGCAACAATGAATGCCCCCTTGGTTAGCAAAGCTACAAGGGATGATTCATGCAGGGGACCTGCGGTTTCTAGCTTCCCCTTGGAAAAATAGTTTATTTCTGATTTCCTTATAAGAAGTTTTAGAAAATCTTGCATAATCATTGGTTACTTTAAACAAACCTCATGTTATAATAGTTGCCTTTCACATTAACATTAACTTTCACACCATATTCAATCTTATGTAGTTATAAAAATTAATTTTTACACTAACAATAAGTTTTATCATTAGAATTAACCACACTAGCTAAAATTTTAGCAATTCAAGCTTAAAATTGTAAGAAACATTCCATGTGGTTTTAGTCAAGGACATT
>NW_006408695.1:6823492-6850235 GCF_000296735.1 Chrysochloris asiatica | reverse complement strand
AAAAAAAAAAAGTCCCCAAGAACATAATATTTATGCTAATCTATATGCTAGACCTATTTGTGATCAACCATGTAATGTTCTGTAATGTAGGTGTGTACCTAAGATTATAAAACCTGAACCTTTAGCCTTAGTGATGATATCCAACCTACCTTGTTTTCAGTTTCTGCCACTTGTAAAATAAGGGAGCTGGACTAGTGCAGGGATGGAACAACATTGCATCTACCAATCAGTTGTTAGTGGCTGCCACTCAGACCCAGGAAAAAGAATGCAAATATAGATTGTTGTTGTTTAGTGCCAACGAGTTGGTTCCAACCCATAGCAACCCTGTGTAGGGTTTCCAAGGAGCGAATGGTGAGCTAGAACTGCCGACCTGGAGGTTCAAACTGATTTTGCAATCCAGTGCATTAACCTTCAGTGCCACATTAGCAATGTTTTTGTTTTGGGAAAGGGGGTGTGATGTATCGATAACCATTAGAAGATTTGATGATCCTGTAGATTCATTCTAGCTCTTAACTGCTTGGAATCTAGGTTTTCCTCTTTTTTTTTGTTTTTTTGTTTTTTTAAGAATTGATTTGTGCTGAGTTCCCTATAGATAGCCTTCCTTTTTTTTTTTTTTTTTTTTTAATCAGTTATCTTTCAGGAGTTCTGTCACAAGTTTACGATAAGGCACCAAGAGTTAATGAAAGCCTAAAGTTCACCACAATCAATCACACTATATGACTTGGATAAATCTTTCTAATGGATCTCAGTGAAATGAAGGAACTAAGGGGATGATGACAGCTAAGTCTTCTTCCAACCACTGATTTCCATAATTCTCTTATTCTGTAGTCATAATGCCTTGAAATATGTGTCTTAGAGTAGATACAGAGGAAAGGCTATAATTGCCTTCATTTATATCTCTTCCTCTTCTTCCTTCTCCTCTTTCTTTTTGGTGGTAGGTAAAGTAGTGGGTTTCCACTAGTCCTCAAATAACAAATCATACACCTATCACCTCCCTATACCACCCATTCCAAAGACCAAGTTGGCCTGCAGCACTTGGGTAAATCAAAGGGACCACATAAAGCAGAAGCAAGGGAAATTGGCAGGGAATTCATTTGACCAGTCAAGGCTATATTTTGGGAAAAGAGACCATTTGAAGGGTGAAGAGGGAAGGATCATGGGCATGCTCCAAAGATAAAGAGAGTAACTGGATTCAAAGTCAGCAGAAGGTAGGAGAGAAGTGTGGGTGAAAGACCTGTGGAGCAGAAAGCAGGGCTCAGATCTGGGTCATGGGATATTGGGGTTCTGATCCTACTTTAATACTACTAAGTCCCTGGGTCTCAGTTTTCTTATGTATTAAAATTAGAGGGAAAAGAGAGGAAGTTAATTCCTAAGAGTCTTTCCAGCTTTAATAATCTGTGAGTCCAATTCCAAGTTCTCTTTCCAGAGTTTCCTACATTGTCTGTATGTATCCTCAATGTGCAAGGTGATGAGGGCAGAGAGTTTGTGGAAAACAGAATCTCCTGAGGGTGATTTTCCTTCCTGAATAGAATACTTCAAAGCATAGAAGGCCAGAAAAGACCTAGGCTGACCCTGACCAGAATACAGACGCTATAACAGGACATCCTTGAATACACACATCCTGCTTGTCCTATAGGAATTTAAATTTCATGGGGATGGTGGGTACATGGGTAAATATTTGCTATATAAATCTTGACGTGTTCTGTATTCATTTTTCTGTAATCATTGAAAAATTACTTTTCTAGTTATTATTGCTGTTAAGTGCTGTCCAGTTGATTCCAGCTCATAGCGACCTTGTATAGAGTTTCTGAGGAGTTTCTGGTGGGTTTGAACCATTGGCCTCACTTGCAGTTAACAGTCCAGTGCTTATCCTACAGGGCTCCATTTTTTCTAGAGAAAATAAAATAAACTCCACAGGAACAGAGCTTATTTTCTAGAATCCCAGGATTTCTAAAGTCAAAGAATTGAAAGTGACCAATCTCTCATCTCAATCATGCTACCAAAAGATGGCTCCCATACCTGCTTCCAGTACTGCCCAGCAAGATAATTTACATAACAAATGACTGAGTTAAAGAAGTCTTTCACGCAGCCTCGCCTTCTGCCACACACCATGGCAGATATTGGTCTGAATCCAGCTTGGCATCCTGAACTTGAAATCCTAATCTTAGCTTCTTCTCAGGGAATGTGGTGGGTGGGGATATTGCAGGTTTTAAAGTCAAGGAATTCTGGATTCAAGTCTCACCTTACTGCTTACTACCTGTGTGGCTTTGTACGAAGCCCTCTGCCCCCAAAGCTCCATTGTCATCAAGTCCAACTTATAGTGACTTTATAAGACAGACAAGAATGGCTCCATAGGGTTTCCTAGGTTGTAATCATTACAGGAGTCCTGGTGTGGCACCGTAGGATAAGCACTTGACTGCAACATCAGTTTGGACCACAAGGTCGGTGATTCAAACACCAAAAACTCTATATGGAGTCACTATGAGTCAGAACTGACTTGACTGCATTTAATAACAACCACATAAGGTCTCTATGGAGTCCTGGTGTGGTGCTACAGGATAATGTACTGGACCACAAAGTCAGTTTGAGCTGCAAGGTTGGTGGTTCAAACCCACCAGCTGCTCCTTGGAAACTCTATACAGGGTCGCTATGGGTCAGAACTGACTCGACAGCACTTATCAACAGCAGTCATTATAGGAACAGCTCACCAGTTCTTTCCTCCCACAGAGCAACTGGATGGATTCAAAGCATCAGTCTTCATAGTTCACATCTGAGTGCTTAGCCATGGTATCACTAGGGCATCTTTGAACCATTCATCTGAAAGATTAGGAATAATCCCCTCTCCAAGGATTATTTGGGTGTCTGTGATAAGTAAATGCTCCCAACTGTCTCAACCCTCTGCTCCAGAGTGGGAGCAGCTGTGCAGGGCAGAACTGTTTCTTAGTCTTGTATTCCCCATGTCAACGTTCAAAATAGTGCTTTGCCTATCCTAAAAATGAGAGAAAAAAGAAATAACAACTGACTTAGAGGATCCCCTAGAATGATGTTCTGTACTCAGATGCCTTTCAGCAACATCTGTTAACAAATTAACTGGCCTCTGTCATCATCACTGACTTGCACTGGGCATGGATACTGTCCTGTTACAAAACATGGTATAAGCATGTGTTCAAACACAGAAGTGAAACTTTTTTTTTTTTTTTTCCCTTCCTCTTGCTGGGATTCTAGTAAAACGAAAGTTACACTAAGTCTCCACCTCCCTCCCTCTCAGAAGAAGAATGGCTTTAGATATCAACTCATGGGAGCAGATCTTTCAAGACCTGATCCAACAGGTGGAACCCTGGGCTAGATGGACCCTGAAGCTGGATGAGACACTTCAGCCAGACTGTATGAGCCCTGGGTGGAAGCAATACCAGCAGAAAGCCTTTGGCAGGTGAGTGAGCGCGTTGTAAGCCATAAGCCTTCTTCTGGAGCCAAGAGGCTCAGCTTACCAACCCTATAAATTTCCATCAAGTCGACTGTCACTCACGGTGATCCCATGTGTGTCAGAGTAGAACTGTTCTAAACAGGGTTCTCAGTGACTGAGCTTTAGGAACTAATTCACCAGGTCTTTCTTCCTGGGAGCTCTAGTCTTTCAGTTAGTTGTTATTGTTAAATGCTATCAAATCGGTTCTAATTCATAGCAACCCTGTATAGGGTTTCTGAGCAGTGGCTGGTGGGTTCGAACTGCCAACCTTGCAGTTAGCTTATGATTAGTCATCCAGTGGCTCTCCTACAGCACTACACCATCACTCTTTCAGTTACTAGCCAAGCGTATTAACCATTTGCACCATGCAAGGATTGTTTGGAGAGCTTATTAAATGAATAAATGATGCTAGGCTTTCCTTTCTTCTGTGGTCACAATGCTCTGTAGGTTCTAATTGAGGATACTTGCACCCCCACCCCCATCTTGTTTGTTTAATTAGGTTGCCCTCTCTAAGTCTTTCTAGGAATCCCTGAGCAATGCCTCTATGCTGTGCCAGACTCTTCTCTCTGTGTCTCATTTGATCCCTACCACCTCTCAAGTCTTCTGCAGTCTCTCCCCTATCAAGCCGGCCTCATCTCTCCAAGCTGTAGCAGCTCTCCCAGCCCTGTTCAGGCCATCTGTGGGACTGAGTCCTTCTTGTAATGACCCAGGAATTCACTAAGACCAAGCAATCTTGTTGAATATAGTTTGTACTGATGGCCTGGGGATAACAGGATATTGAGCTCAGTAACACCAGAGGGTCTTCTCTAAGCTGCGATTCACAAGAGGAAAAATGTTCAGGGATTATATTATCAGCATGCTGTTGTGTGCTGTCAAATCAGTTCTGACTCATAGTGACCCTGTATAGGGTTTTTGAAAGCAGCTGGTGGGTTTGAAATACCAATTTTACAGTGATCAGTCCAGTGTTTATCCTACAGTCCCATGCCAGGACACTATTATCAACATATTGTTGTTGCTATTAAGTGCCATCAAGTCTTCATTAGGTCCGAGTCATAGCCACCCTGTGTAAAGTTTTTGAGGAGTGACTAGTGGGTTTGAACCACCAGTCTTTTTGTTAGTAGTCCAGTGCTTATCCTACAGCATGAAACCAGGACCCCACAGACTTGTTTTAAAGACAAAATGGGAAAACATTGCTGCAAAGTACCAATTACACTGTCTGCCTCAAAGCAGATACTTTTTGAGAGTTTGCTGTGATTCTTATGAGGATCATATCTCATTGGCACAAGGAAGAGACACTTCCCCTGTGAGGTATCTAGAGATTTTTCACTAACAAACAGACTCATTTGAAGATGGCTTATGGGTAAGAATCTTAGTGGGGCACAAAAGCTTTATCAGAAACACAATTCTTTCTCACTTCTATTTGTCAATGACTGGAACATTCCAAATCACAGAATCAAGAACTTTTCCAAACTGACAGAGATCTTAGAGACTCAGGCCAGGCCCATTTCCCTTATGTTCAGCAATCAAGAGAGGACACAATTGTTTCTTCCTTCTGTCTACAGGTTCCAGTGTTCCTCATGCCAGCGAAGATGGGCTTCTGCCAAAGTGCAGGTTCTCTGTCAAATGTACTGGGAGCACTGGAGATCCCAGGGACAGGTGCTAATGCGGTTCTTTGCTCAGAGATGTAAGAAGTGTCATGGGTCCCAATTTGAGAAGCCTGAGTTCTCTTCTGAGAGCACCATGATGATTCTGAACAACCTGGTGCAGCGTATTCTGGAGAGATTCTATAGCGTGGATATGAGGACAGCTCCACCGATACCAGTGACTGCAGAAGTGCCATTGCAAGGGCCCCATGACACAACCAATTGTGAGGCATGTCTTCTGGGTTTCTGTACATGGGACTTACAAAACCTCGTGGCACAACCACCCACAACCTCACTCTCCTATGTGGATATTGGGAGATACTCTCCATCTCTTGGTGATGGGTTTGTCCAAACTCCAGCCAGGAACCAGTCAGCTAACGTAAGAGCTTACACAGATAGGACAGGCCCAATAGCTACAAGCTCTTCATCTGGAAGGCTCTCTCCAGATAGCACTTTCTTGCCACCATCAGAGAACTGGCCAACATTGCGGTTCATGTATGTTATAGGTGTGCTTGTTGCTCTGTCTGCAGTTATTGCTACCAGATCATGTATGAGCAAAGAATAATGAAATCAGACTTTTATGCATCTCTTCTTTTGTTTTAATTTGATGATTATGAGAAAGCAATTAACTGGCTGCTATTTTCACATGACAGAGTATTTGCTTTGAGATTAAGTACGTTAAGGTCAAATTTTAGAATAAGAACTGATTTCCTGGATTTTTTTGTAGACTAGTCTAATACATGACCCCATATATAATGTTGCTGTTGTTGTTAAGTGCTGTTGAGTCATCTCTGACCCATAATAACCCTGTATAGGACTTCCAAGGAGCAGTTGGTGAGCTTGAACCACCAACCTTGAAGTTCAAACAGCTTTGCAGTCTGGCACATGAACCCACAGCATCACACCAGAACTCCTTTCAATATATATATATATATATATATATATGGAGCCTCAATAAATATTCAATGAATTACTACAAGATCATTCATTCATTCAATCAATCATTCATTAGGACATATCTTGACAAGAATTGAGGGTCATCGGTATTACTTGAAAGTTATTCTAATAAACTATAGTGACCTCTACAGATGCCCATGTCCTAATCCCCAGAACCTGTGCATATGTTACTTTCCATGGAAAAATGGACTTTGCAAATATGATCATTAATTTAAGACTCTTGGAATGTGAAATTATCCTGGATTATTCAAGTGGGCTCAATATGATCATTAAAGTCTTCAGAAGAGGGCAGAGAGAGCCAAAGTCAGAAAAAAGGAGATTTGATGATGGAACCAGGGACCAGAGTGATGTGCTTTGAATACAGAGGAAGAGACTATGAAGCAAGGAGTGCAGATAACTTCTGCAAGTTGGAAAAGACAAGGAGACAGATTCCCCCTTGATCTCCATAAGATTTCAGTTCTAGTTTAGCTCAGTGAAATTGATTTTGGACTTCTGATCTCCAGAAATCAAAAATAATAAATTTATATTGTTTTAAGGAAATGAGTTTGTATTAATTTGTTACAGCAGGTATAGTAAACTAATACAGTTACCAATATCGCAGCAGTGATTAAGCAATTATGATTTATAGTTTTGACAGAAAAAAAATAATTTTATTTGCTAACTTTTATTCTGAATTGGGTGAAGGTTTACAGACAAGTCAGCAAGCCTCCTGCCCACAGGCACAAAACTTTTCTCAGTCCATGAGACTACAGCAAGCAGCTGCTATTGTTACTCCATGCCACTGCCTCTTCCACTGTCTCTGCTGCACCACTTTTCTAAGTAGGAATCTCACATTGTCCTCATGCTCTCTTTACTTGATGGTGCTGGGATCATCTGTTCCTGAAATAAAAGATTAACTACTCTCCCCTGTTAGTTACACATCTTTTACAATTACAGTTGTGACAAGCACAATTAATCCTGCTAGCAATTGTTGTTGTTGTTAAGTGCCGTCAAGTCAGTTCCAACCCATAGAGACCCTGTACAGGGCTTCTGAGGCTGTAAATCTTTATGGGAGCAGAAAGCTTCATCTTTCTCCTGTGGAGTGGCTGGTAGTTTCAAACTGCTGACCTTGCGGTTCACAGCCTGATTTGTAACTGCTATGCTACCAGAGCTCCTCTGCTAGCAATTACTTACAATTAAATCATAAAATCCTATCACCATCCTTCCCCATCCCTTTTCCCCAGATCTATCTTAGAAAAAAGAGAAACTTTTCAGTGGGAATTCTACCTTACTCCCCTCATTCTGAAACTAAGCACAGTCTTGAAAAATTGTAAGCCAGCCACTTCATGCCTTTATAGTCCCTCCACCCCAGTTTTTGATTGTCAATGTCTAAATTTCTTGTCCCTATCAACCTGGGGACAAGAAGGGACAAGAACAAGCAAGGAAGCTTGAGGAAACAAGCTTGTTACTTGATATGAAGAATCCTTACATTCCATTTGGAATTGAGTCATTGCATTCATAAGAAAAGTCTAGTTCATCAATCTGTGGCAATCTGTACTTGTTCACAGTATCAAATATCACTATCTTCCTCAGGTTGAATTCTGGTCAACTAGCCATCCAAACTATGTCAAATGGGTACTAGCTGCAAGTTTGGGAGTTCATGTACACTTCCCTGCCTTCAGATCAGCTGGCTACTTCACTCTTAGCCCCAGCCCCCAAGGGCTAGGTCAGTACTTACAGGCTCAGGAATTCACACATATTCCTAAACTTCGGACCAGCCAGCCCTTCCTCTTCACTTGCTCACCTCAAGGATAATGGGTGCCAATAGAACATGGTCAAATCAGCCCATATCTTCATTGCTGTATTTCCCAGGGGGTAACCAGAAGGCATACTACACTGCTCCCAAGTTTACATTGTGTTTTATTTAAAGAAGGGGTTCTACCTTGATGGGATGACTTTTCTGCCTTGATGCCTCCAAAATAAACAGCTTGCTTGAAATTCAAACAGCCAAACAGTCCACTTATTTTCTGCAGGTCTTTCTTTCAATAAAAATCTTCTGTTCTCCCAACAGTTTTGGATTGATCTGTAAATCTTTTCAAGTGGGAATGTCCCAATTCAGAAGGTTCTGAGTGGAGCACCTAAGGTCTCATACTCTACAAAGGCTTACCAAGAAACCTATTTCCCTAGGCAAATTTTAAGTCTCCTTTTAGCAAATCGAATCAGTTTTAGGTTGAAGGCCAGCTTACAAGCTATCT
Organism: Chrysochloris asiatica; assembly: GCF_000296735.1. Lineage (NCBI taxonomy): Eukaryota > Metazoa > Chordata > Mammalia > Afrosoricida > Chrysochloridae > Chrysochloris > Chrysochloris asiatica. The sequence goes on along the minus strand of NW_006408695.1, from coordinate 6,841,938 downwards.
GTCATGACAATTTCCAATACTCATTTCTGTCACACATGAATGTCTATTTTATAAGAGGTGGAAGGTCAGAGAAAAAAAGGAAGAACCCCAGTGATATGGATTGGTAAAGTGGCAGCATCAATAGGCTCAAGCATGGCAACAATTGTAAAGTTGGCCCGGGACTGGGCAGTGTTTGTTCTGTTGTGCATAAGGTCACTATGAGTCGGTACTGACTTGATGGCACCTAACAACAACAGCAACAAGAGGCAGGGGAAACCAATATCCACAAGATAGTCAAACACAAACATTTTTCCCTTCCTTACCCATTCAGCCTATGTCTTGATCTATATATCTACTCACAGGACAATGTTGTTCAAAAGTTGTGTATAAATCGCTATTTACGTCTATCCTATTTCACTTATGCATGCCTAAATCTTCCCCTATCTTCATTGTTCATCTACCACCCTCCCCCTTCTTGTGTATTGCTCTCCTCCCCTGCCACCCATAATAACATGTGTCTACCCTCTAGCCAGTGAATTAGTCTCCCTTCTCCCACCTCTGATAATCATCAAAGAACTTTTTTTAAGTATGGACATCTTTTCATAAACTTTTACAATAATGGTCCCATACATTATTTGTCCTTTTGCAATTGACTAATTTCACTCAGCATAATGTCCTTGAGGTTCATCCATGCTATGCGTTTTGCAGATTCATTGTTATTCTTCAAGGTTACATAGTATTCCACTGTGTGTATGGACCAGTTTGTTTATCCATTCATCCATTGATGAGTGCTTAGACTGTCTCCATCTTTCTGCCATTGTGAATAGCTCTAAGATGAACATTTGTGTGCATGTATCTACTCATTTCTTGGCTATTGTTTCTTGTGGATATATACCAAGTAGAGGGATTGCTGGGTCATAAGGTATTTCTATTTCCAACTTTCTGAGGAAGTGCCATACCATTTTCCAGAGTGGTTGAACCATTTTGCAGCCCTACTAGCAATGTAAGAGGGTCTCAGCCTCTCCACACCCTCACCAGCATTTGTTGTTTTCTGTTTTGTTTTGTTTTAATTTCTCTGTTAATGATGGTATAAGATGATATCTCATTGTTGATTTGCATCTCCTTAATGACTAATGATCATGAACATTTATTCACATATTTGTTGGCTGTCTAGATGTCTTCTTCCTAATTGGGTTGCTTCTCCTTTTCTTTATAGGTATTGTAGTTTTCTATTAATGTTAAACATTAGTTCTTTGACTTACATGCCATTGCAAAAAAAAAAAAATTTCCCAGGCTGTGGGCTCCCTTTTCACTCTTTTGGTGAAATCTTTTGATGCATATAAAAATTTAATTTTAAGGATGACACAGTCATCTATTTTGTCTTTTACTGCTTGTTCATTTTTTATAGTGTTTAATAGTATATGTATGCCATATTTTAGAGCCCCTAAATCTAAGTTTGTCCCTAATTTTTCATTGATGAGCTTTATAGTTCTAGGTTTTACATTTAGGTCTTTATTCCATGTTGAGTTTGTTTTGATATATGGTGAGAGATATGGGTCTTGTTTCATTCTTCTGCAATAAGATTTCCAGTTTTGCCAGCACTATTTGTTGAAGAGGCTATCTCATCCCCATGTGTTTTGACCCTTTGTCAAGGATCTGTTTACTGTATGTAGATTGATTTATCTCTTGGTTCTCAATTCTGTTCCATAGATCCATGTATCTTTCCTTGTACCAGTACCAGGCTGAGCACGGTGGCTGTGTAGTAATTCTTGAAATCAGGGAGTGAGAGGCCTCCTACTTTGTTCTTCTTCTTAAGCAGTGCTTTGGTTATTTGAAGTTTCTTTCCTCTCCATATACAGTTCATGATCATTTTTTTTCCATCTCTTTAAAGACTGATATTGGGATATGGATTGGATTGGTTTATATCTGTATATTGCATTTGGTAGTACTGACATTTCACAATGTTAGGTCTTCATATCCAAGAACATGATATATTCTTCCATTTTTGTAAATCCCTTTTGGTTTCTTATAGTAGTATTTTGTGGTTTTCTTTATATAGGTCTTTTGTTTCCCTAGTTAGATTTGTTCCTAAGTATTTCATCTGTTGGGTGGCTATTGTAAATAGTCTAGGTTTCCTAATTTCCTTTTCAGAGTTGTCTTTTTAGTATAGAAGAATCCAACTGATGTTTGTATATTGATCTTATAACCTGTCACATTACTGAATCCTTCAATGAGTTCCAATAATTTTTTCCTGAGACTTCAGGATTTTGTATATAAGATAATATCATCTGCAAATAGAGAACATTTTACTTCTTTGCTGATTTGGATGTCGTTATTTTTCACATCTTGCCTTATAGCCCTGGATAAGATTTCCAATACAATATTGAATAGGAATGATGATAAAGGGCACCCTTGTCTAGTTCCTCTTTATAAAGGGAATGCTTTCAGTGTCTCTCCATTGATTGAGAGTAATTTTGGCTGCTGGATTTGTACATATGCTCTTAATTATGTTGAGGAATTTCCATTCAATTCTGACTTTGTTTTTATCACGTATGGATGTTGGAAAAAGAACATTTTAGATATTACAAATATTAACATCCCAACATTTCTTGTTCCTCTTTCTCTTCTACTCATACTCTCTCAAATGACTCCATCTTAAAGAGATGCTCTTTAAGCTGGTGATTTCTGGAGTTGTTATATTCTATCACTTCTTCTAGATTTGGACTGGGAAGCATGAACAACCTATAGATCCTAACATCCTGTTTGCTGGGCATTACTGCTTGGTTTCTTGCTGGCATTCTTTCCATTAATTTTAAGTTAAAACAAAATTCATCAGCATCTCTGGTGTTCATGTTCTAATCCCCCATTACTTTGGAGTTGTCTTCAACTTCTTCTCCTCCCTGAAACCAACACTCTTGACCCTTCTTTAGTTAAGTTGGTCCCATTTATTTTTTTTTACTTTTATCAAATCCTTTGCTTAGAAACTTAGGCTATTTTGATTAATAGGTTTTGGATTTTATCCTATAGAGAATCAGAGTTATTAAATAATATTGAGGGTATAGGTCATTTGAGCAGAACCATGTTTTTAAAATACTATAACTGGAAGCAGAATGGAGTATAGCACAGAAATAATGCGGATTAGGATTGGAATAAGGTAGTAACATACACAGAGAAAAACTCTTGGAGATAATAAATATCTTTCACATTTCAGATAATTACATAATCTTCTCTCTTTTTTTTTTGACCATCTCTCTTCATTTCCACTTAGGTCACCCCCACCAACACTACCTTTATGTACCCCCCACGATCACCAAAACACCCTAGGAATTTCTGTATTCCTTTAATAAAATTCTGTTATTCCCTTTAGTAACTTTTTGGTTAATTAAGAAAGAACACTGGCCTTGGGACCTGGAGCAGAATTCTAACGGAACTCTGCAGTGGGACCTAGAGTAAGACATTGTCTCTACCTGGGCCTCAGTTTCTCTGTCTATAAAATAGGTTATGGTCTTTGAATTAAACATAAAGGATTTAACACTTGGCATTTACCTCTGCTCTCTCTTGAAGCCTCATGGAATGACAGTAAAATGATTATCAACAAGAATGGGTAGAAGCTGGAAAACTGATTGACTAGAGATAGGTAATTGACTTAAAAGTGTTAGAGGGATCTGGAATGAAAGTTAGCGAAAGTGAAAACTAAGATGCTAGTCAATTTATGTGCTACAACTCCAGAAAGGCTCAAAAACTGCATGCAATAAGTATCTTAGGAGGTGGTTACTGGGAAGGATGAACTAGAAGCACTGGCTGAAGGTTTCAGCTTGTTATAACAAGCTTCTTCTTATCACTTCCTTGTAGCCTGGTGGCTGCTCTTCACTCACTCCAGGACAAATAATGGAAGTTTATTCTCTGAAGATGATGTACTAGATGGACTTTGGACTCAGGGAAGTAGACATAAGTGAAGGAAGGGTTGCCACCCAGCAATCAGAGGGATAAAGAAACTCTCCACACTGAATAATAGGACTTCTAGCAGTTCAAACTCACTACCTTCTCCTCAGAAACCCTGTACAGGATCTCTATGAGCTGGCATTGACTCTATGGCACTTAGCAACAACAGTGAGAGTGTCCTTATATCACTACCAATCTTAGGATCGAATCTTATATCCTATGCACTCACTCCTCATATATACAGGGAAATAAAGATTCCTCTCCAGAAAAATGGAACAGCCCAGGGGATATATATATATACACACACACATATGGTCTTCAATAAGTTCATGCAAATTTTTCATTATCTTTTCATTCCATTTTTTTCATGAACTTTTATTAGGTCCCTCCTACATATATATTGAAATGTGGGTAGAGGTCCTTAACTCACATGACCCCAGAATAAAATCCATCACATGCTAAAACCCCTATCCAGAGCTTCATCTTTTAGTGCCTCACACTTGTATTTAGGTGGCTAGCCAAGGAATTATTAGGTATTTGAAGAAAGCTTCAAGGTGAAAGACAAAAAAGAAAACAAAGAGGAAAAAAAAAACACACACACACAAAAAAAACTCAGGAGCAGCAGAAATAATTTAACAAAAAGAAAATAAATCATAAATACTAAAAAATGAAACATTTAGAAAGTTGAGATAGTTCTTGTAATGAAAGAAGCATTGGTAATTATCCTCTGGGATAACATGGGGAGGGACTTAGCTATCAGCCTTCAACAAGCAATGCCCCCAGAGGAGAAAATCTGAGTGTCACATCATAGCACCCACTATGTAATCCACACCTTGCAATATTTGGATCCATTTGCATTGCATAGAGATTTCCTACATCTAAGAAAAAGTCCTTCAGAATTCTGGCTGGTCTCTTTCCCTGGAGAACTAAGCTTCTATCATTGCATCTGGTCTTGAGAATGTAACTAATACTCATGATTTTCCTTTTCTATTACCCATTCTTTATTTTTTTTTTTAAAAAAAAGCTTTTATTGTGAATTGAGTGATAGTTTACATGGAAGAACATTAGTTTTGCTCTTATCCTATCATATTTCTTTTTATTGCAATGATTATAATCTCCTCCATGCAGCATCCATCATTCAACAGTATTTGCTTTTATTTCCTCTATTTTATTTATTTATTTATTTTTGATGTACACAAAACACTTAGGAATCTATAATCATTTAAACAACCAAAGGACACACTCTGCAAACCTGCCTCCTGGCTGCCAGCATACAGCCTTTCTCCTTCCATGGATCTAGAGTCCTCAGCTGCTCCCTCTCTACATCTTTGCCTCCATCTTTGTTATCGCTGCTTCTCTGGATCGGGTCCCACATTTCACTTGTGCTTTACTCCCTTGATGGTCCTAGGGTCCTTGTTCCTGGACTGTAAGATTAACTACTCCCCCCTTTATGTTACATAATGTCTACATTTACAGTTGTAACCATTGCAGTCATGATAACAATTACTCACTATTGAATCATAAGAACCTTATACCCATCTTGATGCTTTTTATTCTCAGCTTGTACTTCTATGGGTTTAGATGGGTGAACTTATAGTTACTACCTAGACCCTCATCCTAGCGGACAAAGGAACCCTTGGTCATAGGTCTTTTTCAATCTATGGATTCTGCTCTTGTCCATGTAGTGTCAAAATTGGACAGGGAAGAGAGTCCCTACTGTGTCACTTGAATGTCAAACATATTCTTCCCATCCCAATTGTGTACTAAGAGCTTGATGAACAGATGGTGAGTCTTTTTCTTGGCTGCTGTTCTCTTAACAGACCTCTGAAAAGACCAGCTATTGCAAATAATGGGATATTTGTTGTATACCTTAATGGAAGTATCCCTCATCCAAAATCTTTAGACCTGCAGAGCCTTGAAATGTTGCAATGGGGAGTGCAACACAGCAATTGATTTTATGTGAGTGATGGGAAACAGGGCCACTCCTACTTCTAAGCCTTGGTTCCCAGATCCATATATTCTACCTATTAGAACAGCAGCATTACATGATCATTGATTTAGTGTATACACTACACCCTGGTGGATTGTGACTCATCTTTAAAATACAACATCTCCAAGCTGACACTGCAGCTTCATCTCGAGGAGGCTATATCACCAGTCTTTCAGACTGGCATTTGACAGGCAAAGGAAACCCTATGGTCATAGTTCCACTGCTGTAACTGCTTTACTATAAATTTGGTTCCTGAGTCTAGTGTGATAGTATGAGATCCTGTGATACCATGTGGGAGAGTGGTGCTGGCTGAGACTTTGCAGACAAGAAAGTCAAACCCACGCATTTTCAGACATGCAATAAAACAAACTTTTACTATCACCTGCACACTGAATCACAGTGTCAGAAGTTCAAACCTACCAGTAATTCTGCGGGAGAAAGATGAGGCTGTTTATTCCTGTAAATATTTGCAATCTCAGAAACCCTATATACACACGGTCACTATGAATCAGAATTGACTTAATGGCAGTAGGTTTCGTTTGGGTGATTTATTAGTGGAGTCCTGGTGTGGCACTGTGGGATAAAGTATTGCACTGAAAGATTGGTTTGAACTGAAAGGTCAGTGGTTCAAATTTACTAGCCTCTCTTTGGAAACCCTATATAGGGTTGCTATGAGTCTGAACCAACTCAATGGCACTTAAAAACAACAGCAACAAATGCCAAAAGAGTAAAGCAAACAAATAAAACACAAAGGAATAAGCAAGGCATAAGGAGCTCTGGTAACATAGTGGTTATGAGTCAGGCTGCTAACTTCTAGGTAAACAGTTCAAAACTACCAGCTGTTTCGTGGGAGAAAGATGAGACTTTCTGCTCCTATAAAGACATGCAGCCCTGGAAACCCTATACAGGGTCACTATGAGTCAGAACTGATTCCACAGCACATAACCACCACCACCAATGAAGGTTTGAGCCACAAGGTTGGTGGTTCAAGCTCACCAGCCGCTCCTTGGAAACCCTGTACAGGGTCGCTATGAGTTGGAACCGATTCGATGGCACTAAACAACAACAACAAATGAAGGCTTGGGTCCCAGGAAGTAAGGAATCCAACACAGAAAAGCAATGAATGGAATTGCCAGAATGCTGGAAACTACCAGATCCCACAACCTTGACTGAGCAGTGGGGTGCAGAGAATCCTATTGAAATTGGAGAAGCTGTTAGAAGGCTCCAGGAGTGGATGAGAAAAACCAAGGGGAACTGAGAGGTTTCCTGATGCAGTTGAATGTATGGAGAGAAAAGTTACATTTCCAAAAGCGCTTGGATATGAATTAAATAGATATAGCAATTATTAACTTCAGAGGTAACACAAATTTTTGCAAGCAAAGAAATGCAATCTGAGTATTCTACATGGCACAGTTATGTAGAATATTTAATAAAAATAATATTTTGAATAAGCACTGGTATACAAAAAAGTATGACTGAAAAGCATCTGAAAGGAAGTGAAACATGCCAGAGTAGAGAGCAGAGGAATATGAGAAAACTAAATATTCATTCTTGATGGCAGGGGATCAGTGATTAACATTTGAACATAGAAAATCAAGTAAGACTTTGTAAAAGCATAAAGCTGAATACTCCCAGAGATAGCTAAAAGAGATGAAAGCATTACTTAAGAGAAAATGCAGATTTCCTGGTTGCTTTTATTTGTAAAGGATAAGATAGTCTTAGCCCATGGAATCCTGGCATGGCTCTGTAGGATAAGCACTGGACTGCTAATCTCAAGGTTGATGGTTTAAATCCACCAGTCACTCCTTGGAAACCATAAGGTATCTATGAGTTGAATTTCACTCTACTGCATTTAACAACATCAACAGTACCTTGATGGTGCAGATGGTTAACTGTTACTGGGCTCCCACTGAAATGTTGGGGGTTTGGGTTCACTCAGAGACACCTAGGAAGTAAGGTTGGGGATCTGCTTTGAAAAGTCAACCACTGAAAACTGAACTGGCATACAGTTTCACTCTGACTTGAATCCCAATCTACAAAGGCAACTCTTCACGTATTAAGATCCAAGTCATTTGGCTCCAGCATAGTACTAAGGGTGGGGAATATGCAAGGTCTCCAGTGGAGCCAACTAAGGGGTGCACTGAATGTAAAGACCTTAATAATAAAACCATTCAATGGTTGTCTATTTTTCATCACTTTGTCCCACCAATGAAGTAATATTTTGTTGGTTTAAATTCTAGACAATTGCTATGGTTGCAGTTGACATTTAATAATATGCATAGAAGCATTGCTCAATCTATACGTCACATTGTCCACAGACAGATCTCTGATGCCAAAATTTTATTATTCGAAGAAAATCCAAGAAATGGTTTAAAATCAGGAATTGTGTGCTGAGCAAAAAATCTTATAAAAAGAAAAACATGGCATCAGGGGTGGAAGAAGACTCATTAACAACCTGCGATGTGCAGATCAAAGTCCTCTTGCTTGCTCAAAGCAAAGAGGACTTAAATACTCATGAAGCTCAAAGACCACAGCCTTCAGCATGAGTTGCATCTCAACATAAAGAAAATAATAATACTCACCACTGGACCAATAAATAACATCATGATAAATGGAGAAAAGGTTGAAGTTGTCAAAGACTTCATTTTGCTTGGATCCCCCACCAACACTCATGGAAGCAGCAGTCAGAAAATCGAACGACATATTGCATTAGGCAAATCTGCTGCACAAGACCTCTTCAAAGTGTTTAAGAGCAAAGATGTCAGTTTGAGGACTAACATGTGCGTGACCCAATATTTTCAATAGCCTCATATGTATGTGAAGGTTGTACACGACTAAGGAAGACTGTAGAAGAATTGGTGTGTTTCAGTTAGGGTGCTGAAGAAGACTATCAAAGATAGCAGAAGAACAAACACATATGAGTTGGAAGAAGTACAGACTTTCTCTCTCTTACTTGGGATATATTATCAGTAGGGACCAGTCCCTGAAGATGGACATCATGCTTGATCAAATGAAGGGTCAGCCAAAAAGAGGGAGACCCCCATGGAGATGAATTAGCACAGGGGCAGAAATCATGGGCTAGAGTGTAGCAGCAGTTGTGAGGATGATGCAGGACTAAGTGGCTTTTTGCTCTGTTGTACATCGGGTCCCTGTGAGTTGGAACTGACTTGATAGCACTTAGCAACAACAACAAGTACTGCTCAACAGTAAGTCATACTGTACACTGAGAGATCTCTGACCTCGAAATTTTATTACTACAAGGAACTCCAAGAAAGTCTGGGGTCAGGAAGAGATAGGAACCTGGGAGAGCCCACGATGACTGGTGGGCCACACCTTTCCTCCCTTCTCAAAATCCACAGCAGCCCTCCAGAATCAGACCGGGATAAAGGCGCTCCAGAGGAATCCCATCATGTGAGCACTATGCGGTGCAGGCAGAGCTGAGCAGAGCATACTCAGACTTGCATCAGCTGGCCGGCCTCCACAGAGCCTCCAGTCTCCCTTCTCCACGGAATGCCACTGCTTGGACCCCAAACAAAGCAATGCACAAAGCAAAAACCAAGTTGACTATTCAGGGTGGTCCAGTTGGTTTGTTGAGAACAGTCCTCTGTCCTGGCACAGCAGGGTTGTATGGAACCACACTTAAAGCAGAGGCAAGCTCCTGATCAACTGCCCAAACAGGAGCTAACATAACAACCCTTCCTCCCTTTCCCCAATGCCAAGTAGTCTGGGAAAGCAGAGTATCCTCCTTTACCCACCCCTCCCTCGACTTCTTTCTTGCTTTTGTATGAGTCTGGTGAAAACAGTGTCTCCAAGGATCCTGAATACTATAAATGGAGTTGGTCTGTGTCCCTGTCTTTCTCAAGAACACAAATGCCCAAAGGTTCTTAGGGAGACTTGTCTTTAAACTTGCCTTTATGCTGTCTTTAAGCTCTTGATTCTATAGAGAAGGGAAATGTTAAACAACAACAAAAAAAAAACCAACTCTGGGGGTCAAATAAGCCAGGTACTTCACTCATTCATTGACTGATTTAAACTTGATTTCTAGAATAACCACTTCAAAGTGTTTGGGGATTTTGTTTCCTTGTGTTACTAGCTAATGCCCAATAAATATTATTTGATTAGTTGGATTTTTATTGAGCCCAAAAATCCACCCAAAGCCCTCTAACCAATTGTATTGCTCAGGAGTAGTGAAGATGTAGTGTAGGATAGGACTGGTGGCCTGGAAAGCATTCTTCCATGCTCATGTTGGGGAATAATTAGAGTCCTGAACTCATGGATGAGGACATTCAGTACAAGAAGGAATGAGGAGTGAAGGAAGTCATGGTGAGAAATTCTGCATTGCTCCACCAAACCATGGCTGGGTACCCTATAGTCAGACCAGGCAGCCAAGCTGCGCATCAGCAACAGAATACATTTTATTTTATGAACTGTGTCAGCACTGAGTTAATTCTCAGGCAAATGGAGCAAAACAGCTATAAACAGAATCAATCATATCCTGAAATGGAAGTTTTCCCATGCATTGTGTATTAACTATAGCCCAGGACCATAAGCTATGTATTTTAAGGAATGCTAAAAGCATCCACTGGCATTTCCTGAACTGCCCCCATCTACCCTTCACATGTTCGCCACCGCCGCAGATGAACACAAGGCACTTTCGATCTGGAGTATGATACATGCCCTGAGCATCCTCAGGTTAAGAGGACAGAGGGGTAAGCCTCTGGAGGTTTGGAAGGGCAGATTCCTCAGATGTCAGAGCTGGAAGTGGTTTTAGAGACCTAAGGCCAAAAGGCACCAATTTCCATTCAAGAATGTCAAAGAGGTGAGCACCCAGGAGGGGCACTTTACCTCCTGATTCAGCTAAAAGCCTATGGATATGGAACAATTTGTTTAAGAAGTTTGTTATGGAAAGAGTGGTTTCCAGAGGGGAAGGACAGAGGAATGGGAGTAAACTAGACCAAAAAAAAAAAAATAATGTCCTCTGGTTCCTGGGAACTATCAAGCAATCTCAGATTGCTGATGGCTTCAGTATTCTAGTATGATTGGGCTCATCTTTGAAGGGAGTGGGCTGTGGAAGTGGGGGTGGGCAGCAGTGTTGGAGTCACTAATTCTTAGCCCCAGAGAATTAGGATGGCCCTTTCTCAGGAAACCCTGGGATGCTGGGAAAGAATGGGTCCCCAGTGGCTTAGTGACTTAGTGACTCAGCCCCTTAGACCCTCTAGTCCTAATGCATCTTTTAACAGATTAGGAAACCAAATCCTTGGAGGCAGAGTGAGTTGCCAATAAAAGTATAATTTTCAGACGATAAACTCATGTCTTTCTACAGATATTAAATGACCATGGTTCAGTGATTTTACTGAACTCATGAATTAATGAGAAAACCAGTTAGATTTAAAACTGGTCTCCCCAAAATTTGAAAAGCTGAGTATATGTAAGAAATTTAATAAACTGCTGAATTAGATAACAAAAACTGGTTAATGTTCAACAGGACCATACACTGTAAATGCTACAGCTATTTGTTCCACTGGGTAGAAATTACTTGCATCTCTCTTGGTTAAAACTTTGCGAGTTTGCCTTTGTCCTACAGCGAGGAAAAACTGTCCAGTAAATAAACAGTCAAGTTCAATATGTACTGAAAGTTGTTAGGTACACTCCACTCAGTTCCAACTCATAGTGATACTATGTAAAACAGAACAAAACACTGCCCAGTTCTCTCTCTCTCTATCTGGTTGGTTATGTGCCGTGGAGTCGGTTCCGACTCATAGAGACCCTGTACAGGGTTTCTGAGGCTGTAAATCTTTACGGGAGCAGAAAGCCTCATCTTTCTCCCATGGAACAGCTGGTAGTTTGAACTGCTGACCCTGAGGCTAGCAGCCCGATTCACAACCACTATGCCACTACCAGAGCTCCTTATGTATATATATATATCCCCCCCATCCCCAAATTCCTTCAGCTGAAATAACTTCCTCACTTTAAGTAATTGCCAGGGTCACACTTGTAATTCTAACAGATGTCAGAAGATAGTCAAAGCGTCATATCTAACCCAATATTTTTTTCCTTGCAACACAATCTAGAGAGACAGTGATATCTATGAATCAAATTGCTAGTTATAGAATGAAAGGTGATATATTCTTACTCCTTTCTTGCCCAGCCCATCCATTCCACTTATATGAAAAATGACCTCTGAGGAATTTCATACTGGGTCCTTTCCCCACACGCCCCAAGCCCAAGGCATTATTTCAGTATACTTTGTCTTCTAGTCATATCCTGCTAGATTTCTTAGCCACCGCTGCTTCCTTCCACACACACAACTCAGTCCTCATACTCACTGTCTCAGAGCTCCATGTTGGGCTCTGCACCTCCCTTTCTGCATTTCTGAGATCATATTTTCTCAGTTGGAATGAACTCTCATTGGATCTGTTCAAAGAGGTTGGATGGCACCTTAGTTGACATATTAACTAAAGGGATTTAAGTACTGAATGTTTTTGTTTAGCATAGGTGTCCCTCAAGATTCCTTCAGCTCTCAAATATGAGATGTCTGCAACAGTTTAGTGACTCAGATGGGACTGAGAATTTGTAAATAGAACCTAGAAAGCCTCAGATGGTTTTGCAAAGTTGGCATTGATTTTTTTGGCTTTAGGAAAACTCTAATTTCCTGGATCCCCATCAGAGTGAATACTAATGTCTTTCCTTCTGGGAGGGCTTTCCGGATGAGTGAATTACTATTTACCGAGAGATTTAGGAGCCTGAGGCAAGTGACACTGAGCTGCTTACCAACTATGACAAGGCCTCTGCACAAACACCCATCCTTTTATTCCTGTCAGTCTTTGTGGGCAGCAGAGGTTGGAATAAATTCATTACAATGTCTCTCAAAGATTGTCTTTTTCATAATCATTTCATTGGTTTATCTGAAATGGAATTCAGGAAGATAAAGGATTAGGGTAGCACAAAAGCAACTATTCACCATTCAAATGATAACATGATAGACACAAGTCATTTATCCCACACCTTCACTCTGAAGTTTGTTTTACATTTTTACATCCTCTAAATAAAAAAGAGGAGAAACATTCTAAGAAGGATAAGTTCCATATAGCTAGTAAAGTTAACAATCATCATAATAAAACGTTTAGACCAGAAATCTGGGGTGGAAACCTTTTCAAAGTGTTGTGCCAAGATTTTAATTTTGTTCTTTTGACTTACAGTATATAAGAGTTGAAGGGATACTAGAGAGAAACATTTTTCAGATTGAGAAATGAAGGTCTGGAGAGGGAACATAACTTGCCCAAATTCGCACAGCTTTGTTGAGCACTCATCTGTGTGGCCTACAGGGAATACAGCAGGAGAATAGAAGCTAGTACCCTGGCTGTTGAACTGACCAAGGAGTGAGGGATAATTCTCTAAGGCTTGAGCGATAAAACAAACAGAATGGAGACAGGGTGGACTGATCTTAGCCCATTACCCCTCTCCTCAAATCAAAACTTTCCCTCTCCCATCTCAAATTTCTGCCCTCCAGGCCTCTAGGATCTACTGTGGTCTCATGCTGAGCCCACTTCCCAACATGTTCCCTATAGGATGTCACCTCACTTATATCAGAAATTAAATAAAATAGCAGTGTTTATAGAATACTCATTAGACATGCCATGCTCTTTGTACTTTACTAATTTAGTTAAACTTCACAACACCAAGGCTGGTACAATGGTCCTCATTTGATAAATGAGCAAATGGAGGCTCATTGAGATTGAGTATCTTGCCCAAGATCTCACAGATGATGTTAATGGAACTGAAATCTTATTTCTAAACCCTGCTCTTAACTGCTATGCACTGTTGTTTCCTACACTGAATACCGTATTTGTACCTTCTCTCATATCACCCTGCCCCCTTGTCCCCATTTCACCCATCACCACTTGAGTATATTCTCCTTTGAGACAAGTGGCGGTTACTTTAATTGAATTTGTACTGAGATCAGAAAACTATAGCGGCACAGAGTAGGATGCTGGAAATGGATAACCTGGAGCAAAATTTAAAGAGATCTCTGAGAATCTGGGGCACTATTTTTAGGGTTACTTGTTGACTGATGGATTTGATGCACACTGTTAGAGACCATAGATTTATTCTACTCCTGGTAGTCCCTTTCTTGACTCAGTCTAAATCCCATCTATTTTTCAAGGCCTAGCAGTGGTTACGAATCGGGCTGCAAACCGTAAGGTCAGCAGTTCGAAACTACCAGCTGTTCTGCAGGAGAAAGATGAGGCTTTCTGCTCCCATAAAGATTTACAGCCTCGGAAGCCCTGTACAAGGTCGCTATGAGTTGGAACTGACTCCACAGCACACAGCCACCAGCCAACTTAAGTTTGTTGTTGTTGTTGTTGTTACTGAGTGCCATCAAGTAGGTTCCATTGATAGTGAGACTGCATAGGGGTTTTTTTTGTTTGCTTTTGGAGCTTTTTTTTTTGAGGAGCAGATGATGGGTTTGCACCACTACCTTGTGGTTTGAATCAAACTTGTGGTCTCATGCTTATCCTACAATGCAGCACCAGGACTCCAGCTCAAGCTTACCTCTCCTGAAAAGTCTTTTGCATCTACTCTAGGTCTTCTTATCTCCCTCTGCAGAGACTTCCTCAGATCTCTCCTTTCTATAACACAACCATCAAGAAAACAGTTCCATGCATCTTTGGATGAAAGTCATATCTTTTAAAGTCATCCAAGACTAAAATACTCCTTGGTTTATTTCTTTTCCTGTGTAATTGACCATAGAGTAATTCCCAGAAAGAAAGCGAGCGACTTATATGTAATAGTGTGCTAAAGTTCATTGATGAGGGAGCCTGAGAATTTATAATAAAATCGCCTGTAAACATGACCCCTGCAGATATTTCCTCCCAAGTGCTGGTCACGCTGGGCCGACCCATTGTTGGATTCTGTTGGGAAGATCTTTCATCCATTCTAAGATTGTTCAGGATAAAGACAATAGCCCTGGCTCACAGAGAAGTTTCTAGAAATGGTGGGGGTGGTAAATGGTAATAAGTACCATTCTGACCTTATTAAATGCTTAGAATTGTGGGGTATCTGAAGTAAAAGAAAATTTAGGCTACAGTGCCAATCTTCTTTTTCAGTATGGGGAACAGGTAGACAAGGAAAGAAACCTACCTAGGAATCTACTCTCCTAGAATATTAGAGTGATTTCTGAACAGTCATCATTTAAAGGATAAGGATACTTAGACAATTTGGCCCATCATTTCCTTAAATACAGTCCCTTATTTATTGTTTGGGTCTTCTTAAACTAAAAAGTTGGGCAATAGAAAGTTGTTTCTAAATAAGTGGCAGTTTTTAAAAGCAATCATCACTCATATGTCTACACAGCTATAGCACTAAAAAAGAAACAAACAAACAAAAATTTTTTGGTAGCCTATTCTTCCTTAAAATAGTCTTTTGGAGCCCTGGTAGCATAGTGGATTGCAAACTGGGCTGCTAACCACAGGTTCGCAGTTCAAATATACCAGTTGCTCCATGGGAGAAGGATGTGGCTTTCTATTCTCCTAAATACTCGCAGCCTCAGAAAACCTATGTAGAGTCACTATGAGCCAGAACCAACTAGGTGGCACACAACACCCCCCCCCCCCCGACCACTTCAGAAAGGGAGAAACTAACTCCCCTAACTAGGGCCACACTTTAGACACAGATCTAGAATTCCCATCTCCTATTGCTTGTTTCCAGTAGTTTTCTTTCTCTTCATATGTTATTTGAAATACAGCTTGATGCCTCCAGTGCTTCCAAACTCCAATGTGGCGTTCACAGTGGCAGAGTCCTATGACTTTTCTTTGATTCAACCCTAATTCTAGATTTTGGGCCTAGACCTCCTCCCCTTCTCTTTAGTTAACAATGGAGCCTTTTTAATGAGATGACCCAGAAAATACTGTCCATTGTGTTCAAATATTAATAACTCCATTTATTTCCAAACCTTAGAGAGGATGTCATGGAAATTAATGAGCAGTACTAGTGAAAATTAATTGTCTTCTCCAAAAGGTTCTCTAGAGTCCTTGGGTAGGAAATAATGTATTTTCCTTTTCTTTTTGCATCTGGGAGAATATATTTCTAGCTAAAGGGTATTTTTAATTATATTTGTGATCCAGAAAATGAAGAATTGGTAAAAATCTCCTAACCCATTTGTTGTTTTGAAGAAAGAGGATATTTGGAGAAAAATAATTTCAAAGAATGAAAACCCAAAGGCATCATTTCAAATGAATGTTCTCACGACTTTGGTTTGGGTATCTGGATTCTTTTTCAATTTTTGATCTCATTTGTAGCTAGGCTCAGACAGATATGTACTGAGCTAACAACACAGAGTCAGGCTCAGAGACGAGAAGAGATGTGCAATGAATCTCATATGTGAGTGGATGGAGTTGCTAATCTAAGCCTACAACTCTTACCTTTGTATTATATTGCCTGCCTGCTTCATTCTCTCTCTAAAAAAAAGAAAGCATAAAACAAACAAAATAACAAAAATGAAGGCAAGGGAAAAGACCAACAATATATTTATGTGGTTTTATAAGTCCTGGTGTGGTACTATAGAATAAGCATTTGACTACTATCTGCAAGGTTCGCAGTTCAAACCCACCAGCTGCTTCTTGGAAACCCTAAACAGGGTCACTATGAGTCAAAGCTGACTTGATGGCACTTAGCAACAACAATAACATTCACATTCAGCTAAGACCAGCAGTTTTTTCACACACTTAGTTGGCCCTCATTCAATTCTAGCTCTGAGGAAGTTGACTTAGGAATGCATGAAGTTTGGATTTAATGCAGTACATTTGTGTATTTTACATATCTAAATATAAATAAGAGGCAAAAGTTTATGCAATAAACTGATGAAGTTTAAATGCACCATTGAAATTATGATACCAAAAGACGTTATTAAAATATTTCAAGGAAGCAAGTGAGAATTTACTGACTCCTGATGTAAACATATTGAAAAAAAATTATGACTTGCCCAGTTAAAAAATGATTCATTAAAGATTGAGGGTAAATTCAGATGAATTTTTGTTGTTAAAATGCCATCGAATCAGTTCTGATTCATAGTGATATTGTATAGGGTTCCCGAGGATCAAGTATTGGGTTTGTACCTCTGATCTTGAAGTTAGCAGCTCAGTGCTTATCATACAGTGCCACACCAAGACTCCTCAGATGAATATTTGTTGTTAAGTGCTGTAAAGTTGGTTCCGAACTATGGTAAACCTGCATAAGGTTTCTGAGGAATGAATGGTGAACTTGAACCACTGACCTTGCAGTAGCTGTTGTTGTTGTTGTTAGGTGCCATAGTGTTGGTACCAACTTGTAGCAACCCAATGCGCAACAGAACAAAACACTGCCCAGTCCTGGGCCAACTGCACAATTGTCACGCTTGAGCCCATTGATGCTGCCTCTTAGCCAATCCACCGCACTGGGGGTCTTCCTCTTTTTCTCTGACCCTCCACCTTACCAAACATGATATCCTTCTCCAGAAAATGGTCCCTCATAACAATATGTCTGAAGTATGAGAGACGAAGTTTGGCCATCCTGGCCTCCAAGAAGCACTCTGACTGCACTTCTTCCAACACAGGTCTGTTGGTTCTTTTGGAAGCCT
This sequence comes from Chrysochloris asiatica, assembly GCF_000296735.1. Classification (NCBI taxonomy): domain Eukaryota; kingdom Metazoa; phylum Chordata; class Mammalia; order Afrosoricida; family Chrysochloridae; genus Chrysochloris; species Chrysochloris asiatica. The sequence continues at coordinate 6,824,413 of NW_006408695.1, read as the reverse complement.
TTGGCACTTTCAATATTCTCCTCCAACACCATAACTCAAAAGCATCAATTCTTCTACCTTCTTCTTTATTCACTGTCCAATTTTTGCATGCATATGAGGTTATTGAAAATACCATGGCTTGGGTCAGGCGCACCTTAGTCCTCAAGCTGACATCTTTGCTCTTTAACGCTTTTAAAAGGTCTTGTGTAGAAGATTTGCTTAATGCAATATGTCTGATTTCTTGACTGCTGCTTCCGTGATAGTTGATAGTTGATCCAAGAAGAATGAAGTCTTGACAGCTTCAATCTTTTCTCCATTGATATGAATGTTGTTATTGGTTCCGTAGTGAGGATTTTTGTTTTCTTTACACTGAGATGCAATCCATACCGAAGGCTATGCTCTTTGATCTTCATCAGTAAATATTTTAGGTCCTCTTCACTTTCAGCAAGCAATGTTGTCTCATCTGCATATTGCAGGTGGTTAATGAGTCTTCCTCCAATCCTGATGCCATGTTTTCCTTCATCGAACCCAGTTTCTTGGATTATTTGTTCAGCATACAGGTTGAATAAGTATGGTAAAAGAATACAACCCTGTTGCACACCTTTCTTAATTTTATACCATTCAGTGTTCCCATGTTCTGCTTGAACAACTGCTTCTTGGTCCATGTCCATGAGCACAATTAAGAGTTCAGGAATACTCATACTTCACAATGTTGTCCATAGTTTGTCATGATCCACACAATCAAAAGCTGTTGCATAGTCAATACAGCACAGGTAAACATCTTTCTGATATTTTCTACTTTCAGCCAAGATCAATCAGAAATCAGTAAAGATATCCCTTATTCCACATCCTCTTCTGAATCCGGCTTGAACCTCTGGAAGTTCTTTGTCAATGTATGCTTGCAGCTGTTTTTATATTACCTTTAGTAAAACTTTCACATGG
>NW_006408695.1:6817336-6823392 GCF_000296735.1 Chrysochloris asiatica | reverse complement strand
AAGATAATGTCTGATGATTTCCTCATTCTGTTCTGTCCTCTCTCTTTGGAATGGGCACAAATATGGATCTCTTCCAATCAGTCAGCCAGATAGTTGTCTTCCAAATTTCTTGGCATAGATGAGTGAGTGCCTCCAAAGACACCTCACTTTCTTGAAAAATATCAATTTTTTATTCTGTAAGTTCCTGGTGCCTTGTTCTTTGCCAATCTCATCAATGCACCTTGGACTTCTTCTTTCAGTATCATTGGCTCTTGATCATACACTACCTCTTGAAATGGTTGAACATCAACCATTTCCTTTTGATACAGTGACTCTCTGTATTTCTTCTATCTCTCTTTGATGCTTTCTGCATCATTCAATTATTTCCCCAGAGAATCCTTTAAAAATGAAACTGAAGGCTTGAATGTTTTCTTCAGTTTCCCCAGCTTGAGAAATGCTGAGTGTGTTCTTCCCTTTTGGTTTTCTGACTCCAGATCTTTGCACATTTTGTTGTCGTATTTGACTTTGTCTTCTCGATCTAACCACTGAAATTTTCTGTTCAGCTCTTGTAACTTCTCATTTCTTCCATTTGCTTTAGCATCTCTATGCTGGAGATCAAGTTTCAATGTCTCTTCTGACATCCATTTTGATCTTTTCCTTCTTCATTGTCTTCTTAATGGTTTTTTGCTTTCTTTATGTATGATATTCTTGATGTCATCCCACAACTCTTCTGGTCTTTGGTATTTAGTGTTTAATGCATCAAATCTGGTCTTCAGGTGATCTCTAAATTCAGGTGGGATATATTCAAGGTCATATTTTGGCTCTCGTGGACTTGTTTTCATTTTCTTCAGCTTCAGATTGAATTTGCATATGAGCAATTGATGATCTGTTCCATAATCTGCCCCTGGCCTTGTTTTGACTTGTTCTATCACTTCTTTCCACAGATGTAGTCAATTTGATTTCTATGTATTCCATCTGGTGAGGTCCATGTGTATAATCATCTCATGCTGTCTAAGGAAGGTATTTGAAATGAACAAATCATTGATTTCGCAAAATTCTATCGACAGCACTTAACAACAACAACAACAATCCCCAGCATGATGGCCCAAGCCATGGTGTTTTCAAGAACCTCATATGCATGGGAAAGCTGAATAGTGAATAAGGAAGTCTGTAGAAGAATTGATGCCCTTGAGTTTTGTTGTTGTAGGAGAATATTGAAAGTGCCATGGGCTGCCAAAAGAACCAATAGATCCATTTTGGAAGAAGTGCAGCCAGAGTGCTCCCTGGAGGCCAAGATAGCCAAACTTCATTACTCATACTTTGGATATATTGTCAGGAGGCAGCAGTCGCTGGAAAAGGATATCATGTATGGTGAGTTGGAGGATCAGAGGAAAAGAGGCAGACCCCCAACGAGATGGATTGGCCAAGTGGCAACATCAGTGGACTCAAGCATGGCAACAATAGTGAGGTTGGCCCAGGATCAGGTAATGTTTCGTTCTGTTGTGCATAAGGTCGCTATGGGTTGGTACTGACTCGATGGCACCTAACAAAACAACATCTCCAGCATCATTTCTATCACTCAGGCCATATTTTCTAACTACTGATCCTTGCTCTTTGTTCCCAACCTTTGCATTCCAATCACCAGTAATGATCAATTTATCTTGATCGCATATTTTATCAATTTCAGATTGAAGAAGTTGGTAGAATTCTTCTATTTCATCTTCACTGGCTTTAGTGGTTGGTGTGTAAATTTGAATAAAAGTGGTATAAAATGGGCTTCCCTGTAGGCGCATGGATATTATCCAATTACAGATATCATTGTACCTCATGACTGATCTGGATATGATTTTTGGGGTTTTTTTTTTTTTTGACAATGAATGCAACACCATTCCTCTGCAATTTTCCTTTCCTGGCATAGTAAACCATGTGGTTGTCAGATTCAAAATGGCCATTACCAGTGCATTTCAGTTTTCACTAATTCCTAAGATATCGATGTTTATGCATTCCATTTATTTTTGACAATTTCCAATTTTCCTAGATTCATACTTTGTACATTCCATGTTCTAATTATTAATGGATGTTTATAGCTTTTCTCTTCATTTTGAGTTGTGCCTCATCAGCAAATGAAGATCCTGTGGTCTTTTCTCCCATGGGCTTTGCTCCATTCGCGTCATTATGGTCAACTGTACTTTGAGGAGGCAGTTCCTCCCAGTCGCATTTTGAGTGTCTTCCAACCTGAGGGGCTTATTTTCCTGCACTATATCTGACAGTGAGTCACTGCTATTCATAAGGTTTTCAGTGACTAAATATTCAGAAGTAGTTTATCACTCCTTCTTCCTAGTTTGTCTTCATCTGGAAGCTCATCTGAAACCTGTCCACCATGGGTGACCATGCTGGTATTTGAAATACTGGTGGCATATCTTTCAGAATCACAGCAAGTGACAAGCCACCACAGTATGACAAACTGACAGACAAACTGTGGTGCAGTATTAATGCTGGATATTTATTTCACCATTTCTAACTTTTTGATATGTTTTCAAATTTTCATAAGAAAAATTTGAGATCTTTAAAAAAATTAATGAAATGTGGAACAATACTCAAAATGAGCAAGGAGATTGATGGACCTTTTATGATGTTGGAAGTAAATTGTAACAAAAGAAAAAAATTATTAAGAGGAAGAGACAACTTTTCAATAAAAATAATTAATATACCATTAACCCAATGCACAATACAAAGTTAAAAGAAAATAAATAATGATTTTGTAGGCTCTTGGATTGTTTGATGATCCAATTAAAAATGAACTGAATTTTATTAACACATTGGAAAACTTAAAAATACTTTTTAAATTTTACAAGGAATTCTAATGTCAATGAAGATAATATAAAACAATCATTTACCACTACAGCAAATGAACATAGAATCAAAGATTATTTTAGGTGACTCATAGTAAACAGAAGCCTGAAATGTCCCTAAAACTTATTATTCCCACATGGTGGGACTTGATAAATGTTTTCTCTGATTTGACAACTACCTTAAATTTCTTTTTGATAACCCTAAAAATTTACATGACAATATTAATAAGGAGTTGTAAAATTAAAACTTTCCAGTGACTAACCATTCAGAAATAGTCTGCCTTTCATTATTCCTAAGGAAGTTACCAGTACATACCACTCACTGGAAGCCTTATGTAAAGCAGTAGAGTATTTTTCTGTTGTAGTGCTGGAAGATGGGATCTTCAGGTTAGAAGGCATTCAAAATATGAAGAGTTTGGTTGTTGGTGGTTATCTGTTACTGAGTCAGTTCTGACTCATAGCCACCATGTATAGGGTTTTCAAGGCTGTTAACCTTTATGAGAACAGACAGACTCATCTTTCTCCAGCAGAACGACTAGCAGATTTGAACTACTGACATTGTGGTTAGCAGCTCATAATACACTATGCTATCAGGGTTCCATGACCTTGAGTATATACCACTTGAATTTCGAGTCATCTTAAGAACAGATTTGAGGCAATAGACACTAATGGATAAAGACCAGGAGAGTTGTGTGATGACAACAAAAACTTTATACAGGAAGAAAGCCAAAAGTTACTAAAAAGACAGGGAATAAAAAATCAAAATCTCTTCAAAAAGAAGAGATTCTGAAACTTGCTCTTGAGCATAGAGAAGCTAAAGCAAATTGAAGAAATGAAAGAAGTCAAAAAACTGCACAGAGTGCATCTGAAAAAGGTGGGGCTTGATGGTGGATAGGGTACAGATGCACTGAAGATCTCCATCAGCAATAACACAGAATACCAGGTAAAGAAGGTTCAGGGGAGAGCTCCAAAACTCTGAACCACACATGTAGGAATATTTTTAAAGTTTGAAGGCTTATAGATAGTGGAACTTGTAGCAGAAGCAAGAAATCTCGGACTTTTGAATCTGCGGGGCTCAGTGGCCCGGAGCGGACAACCTGGACGAGATGAAATGGCAAGGCGAAGTGGGGCAGCAAGCAGACCCACCACGGACTAATGTTTGTGGGAGCCTCGGAGACAAAGGTGGATAATACTCTTTGTTTGGTTCTGATTTTTTTTTTTTTTTTTTTTTTTTTTTTTTTTTTTTTTTTTTTTTTTTTTTTTTTGGTATCTGTTCATTGGTCTCTCACTGTCTGTGTACCTCCATTGTGGTGATTAGACGGGGTGCCTGAGTGAGTGGACACCCCACACCCCACCACTGGAGGGTTCTTCTAGCATGCATGCTCACAGATCCTCTTAGTGTTTAAAGGGCCAGTCCCCACTTAAAACCAACCAGCAACGCAAAATGGCCACATCCAACCCAGAATTGTTTATACATAGGGAAAAGGCCAGAACAGGGATTGTGGAGTGGGAGAGAGTCTACAAACAAACCAGGCAGAAAATTGAATCCTGTAGTACAGCATAACAACTAACAGTAGTATCTTAACATTTATCAGGCAGTCTTGAAGGCAAGAAGCTGAAAGAGGATATTAAAGTCATACTCATATTAGCCTACAGATTTTTATTTTTCTTCTTCTCTCTCTCTCCTCTCTCTTTTCTGTGATTATAGACTACAGTACCCAATATGGTTTGTTTTTTGTTTGTTTGTTTTTGCTGTTGCTGTTTCGTCACTTTGAGTTCCCCCTTTTACCTTTAAGGGGCTGTTTTTCTCCCAATATTACCCAAAAGACAGAAATTGCTGTCATATAGTCAAGCTACAATCATGTTCTGTAAAACCCCACAACTCAGGCAAGAACCAATACCAACTGCCATACACCAGGGAGGCAGACAACACCTGTGAAAGTTACTCTGAGTTAAGCAATCAGAAGAGTAAAAAGGGAAGCCCACATCCTGATCACATCTACCTGGAGGAAATCAGAAAGCATAAAAAGTACCAAATATGCACTCAATTAAGTAGTAAGGCCACAGCTAACCACTGAACATGGCCAAGAAACAAAAAGAGATGACCATATCAACACATGTCCAGAAACAAGATAAAATGTCTGAGAAAAAATGACCTAGAGGTACACCTAGACTCCATTCTGGAAGGAGGGCAGGCCTTGGAAATGCTTGAGAAGGAATTCAGAAAAATGATTATAAAATGTTTTAAAAACAATTTACAATGAAGTTGAGGAAAATAAGGAAAAAGTCAGGAAAGTGCTACAGGAACAATAAAATAAGAGAGCTACAGCATTAGAAACAATTGAAAACCTACTGAGAGAGGTCCAAATGATTAATAATAGAATATCAGAATTAGACAATACACTGAAAGGGCAAAGGAGTAGAACTGAAGAGATGGAAACCAGAACTAGTGAGCTGGAAGACAAGTTTGTCAATACTACTAAGACAGAAGAGCAAGTAGAAAAAAGGATAAAAAATCCAAATAAGTTCTAAAATTCATGTTGGACAACATGAAAAGGAATAACTTAAGAATTATCGGCATTCCAAAACAGGAAGAATCATACAAGATCACAGAGGTGATAGTTGAAGAGCATCTGGAAGAAAATTTCTCTAACATCCTGAAAAGCAAAAAGATAAGCATTTAAGAAGCTCAATGAACCCTAGGAATGATAAACCCCAAAAGAAAATCACCAAGACATATCATATTCAAGCTCTCCAAAATCAAAGATAAGGAAACAACACTGAAAGCAACTAAGGAAAAAAGAAGTATTACATACAAAGTCAAGCAAGTCAGATTAAGCTCGGATCTCTTGGCAGAAATCATGCAGGGAAGAAGGCAGTGGGAAGACATATATAAAACCCTGAAAGAAAAAACTGCCAACCAAGAATCCTTTATTCAGCAAAGCTATCAATCAAATATGATGGTGTAATCAAAACATTCCAGGATAATCCAACCTCTCTGGAAAGCAATATGGCATTTCCTCAGAAGGTTGAAAATAGAAATACCATATGATCCATCAATTCCTCTACTTGGTATTTACCCACAAGAAAAAAGAAGATATATGCACACCAATGTTCATAGCAGCACTATTTACAACAGCAAAAACATGGAGGCAGCCAAAGTGCCCATCAACTGAAGAATGGATAAACAAACTGTGGTACATACACACAATGGAATACTATGCT
>NW_006408695.1:6801783-6815786 GCF_000296735.1 Chrysochloris asiatica | reverse complement strand
AGAGTAGACAGGGATGGGCAACTTGGACATTAGCTACCCAAAATGGGAGGCGGGGAGCTACAAAGGCAAGAAGTGACTGGCTTACAAGCTTTCAAGAGGGTACCTAGATTCAGAGGGCCTGGAGGAAGGTAGAATCTCCAGTGAGTAATATCCAATCTGACTAGCCGGGGCTGATGCAATGAAATGCAGACGGGTCTCTTGTGATACAATAGTGAATAATTGTTATCAGGACTGATTGCGAGGGTTGGGAATGTAAACGTAAGCATTTTATAGCAAGGAGGGGAGTGATTAACTTTTCAGTCTAGGAGTGGAGGTCCCTAGGACCATCAAGGGAGAAGAGCAGAGAGCGGGACCCTACCCAGAGAAGCAGTGATGCCTGAAATGGAGCCGGAGATGATGACGTGGAGTGATGGAGCAGCTAGAGACTTTAGATCCAGAGAGGGAGCGCAACTGTGTGCTGAAGACCTGGGGGGTACTGGGGAAAGATTGCATGGAGGGGATTGTAACCATGGCAATGAGACAATATAGGATAGAATGAATGTAAAACTAATGTTTGCCCATGTAAACTATCACATAATTCACAATAAAACATTTAAGAAAAAAAAAAAAATCCAGGATACACAGAAGCTAAGTGATTTTTCCAAAGCCAACTCTGTGCTACAAAACAGTTCTGGGACTGAGAACCAACAAGAACAGAAAACAACCAGAGACTGACATACGTGGCAGCACCTCCCAGAACTCAGTCAACAAATGGAAGCATCGAGAACAGAAAAAAAATTATAAGAACAAACTCAGAGGATCTGGGAAGTCAGTCTATGATCAAAACAATTACAATGTGAAAGAAGGTAAAATGTAGGAACGGAGACCCAGATGGTGAGAAGGTTATGTAGCGTATGGGACAAAATAGACTGCACTAATTGGAGGGAAAAGTTAATGGAATATAAAGTAACCTCAAAGAAAATTAATGCTTCACAACATACCAAGAAAATGAAAATCCAAGAAGAACATGGAAAAACTAAAACTATAAGGAAACTGACAACAAAGAATACAAAAACCATGAACTCAGCACAGGAAGACCCTCAGAACAAAGAAAGCGGCAGCACCACAAAAAAACAAGCAAACAAACATAATGGCAGCAATTAATCCATATCTATTGATAATTATACTGAATATAAACAGATTAAATGCACCAGTTAAGAGACAGAGGGTGGCAGAATGAATAAGAAAACAAGATCCTTCAATATGCTGCCTGCAAGAGACACATCTTAAACACAGAGACAAAAACATAAAATGTCAAAGGATGGAAAAAAATATACCAAGCTAATTGCAATAAAAAAAGAACAGGAAACTCCCTAATACATTTTATGACGCAAACATAACCCTCATACCAAAAACCAGGGAAGGACATCACTAAGAAAGAAAATCATAGGCCAATATCCCTCATAAACATAGGTGCAAAAATTCTCAACAAAATTGTAGCCAGCAGAATCCAGCAGCACATAAAAAAGATAATACATAATGATCAAGTAGGATTCATATCAGGGATGCAAGGATGGTTCAACATTAGAAAAACCATAAACATAATCCACCATATAAAAAAGAAAAAAGAAAAGAACCACATGATCATATCGATTGATACAGAAAAAGCATTTTGACAAAATCCAACATCCATTTCTGATAAAATCACTCAACAAGTAGGAATTGAAGAGAAATTCCTCAACATAATTAAAAGCATAAATACAAAATCAACAGCCTACATTACTTTCAATGGAGAGAACCTGAAAGCCTTCCCTATCCGAGCAGAAACCAGACAAGGATGCTGTTTGTCACCACTCCTGTTCAATATAGTACTGGAAGACGTAGAAAATCCCTAAGACTCAGTAAAAAAGCTACTAGATCTCATTGGAAGATTCAACAAAATGGCAGGATATAAAATCAACACTCAAAAATCAGTTGTATTCCTCTGTACCGATAATGATAGTGCTGAAAAGAACATTAGGCAAGCAATACCATTTAAAGCAGCTGTCCAAAGGATAAAATATCTAGGAATAAATGTAACCAGAGAAACAAAGGACCTATACAAAGAAAAGTACAAAACACTACTACAAGAAACCAAAAAAGACCTACAGAAATGGAAGAATGTACCATGGTCCTGGATGGGAAGACTTAATATTGTGAAAATGTCGATACTGCCCAAAGCCACTTACACATATAATGCAATCCCAATCCAGAGTCCATCAATATTCTTCAAAGAGACGAAAAACAATTATAAACTTTATATACAAAACAAAGAGACCAAAATAAGCAAAACACTGCTTAAGAAGAATAAAATTGGAAACCTCTCACTCCCCAACTTCAAAATTTATTACACAACTACAGAGGTCAAAATAGCTTGATACTGTTATAATGAAAGATGCATAGATCAATGGAACAGAAATTAACCCATCCATATACAACCAACCGATTTTCGACAAAGTGCCTAAATATATCACATGGGGAGGGGATAGTGTCTTCAACAGATGGTGCTGGCACAACTGGAAAGTGATATGCAAAAGATTGAAACAAGACTTCTACTTCACGTCTTATACAAAAACCAACTCATCATGGATTAAAGACCTAAATGTGAATCCCAGACTTATGAAGCCATCAATGAAAAAATAGGGACAAAGGTGAAGGCTCTAATTCAGGGCATAAACAGACTACCAAACATTGTGAAAGGTACACAAGCAAAAATAGACAAAATAGATGATTGGGGCATACTATTTATTAAAAACTTACGTGCATCAAAAGACTTCACCAAAACAGTAAAAAGGGAACCCACAAAATGGGAAAAAATCTTTTGCAATGACACACCATGTTATTGTTGTCAGGTGCCATTGAGTCGGAACCGACTCATAGCGACCCCATGAACAGCAGAACGAAACAATGTGCCATCCTGGGCCAACCTAACTACCGCTGCCACACTTGAGTCCAGCAATGCTGCCACCTGGCCAATCCACCTCGTTGGGGGTCTTCCTCTTTTTCTCCGACCCTCTATCTTACCAAGCATGGTATCCTTCTCCAGCGACTGTTCCATCCTGACAATATGTCCAAAATATGAGAGACGAAGTTTAGCCATCTTGGCCTCAAAGGAGCACTCTGGCTGCACTTCTTCATCAGTAAATGTTTTAAGTCCTCTTCACTTTCAGCAAGCAAGGCTGTATCATCTGCATATCGCAGGTGGTTAATGAGTCTTCCTCCAATCCTGATGCCATTTTTTTTTCTTCATAGAACCCAGCTTCTCATATTATTTGCTCAGCATACAGGTTGAATAAGTATGGTGAAAGAATACAACCTTGTGGCACGCCTTTCTTAATTTTAAAACATTCACTGTTCCCATGTTCTGTTCGAACAACTGCTTTTTGGTCCAGGTACAGATTCCTCATAGTGACCCTGTATAGGGTTTCCAAGGAGCAGCTGGTTCAAACTAACTTTGCAGTCCAGCACATTAACTCACAGCACCACTCTTCTTCCTTGGTATTCCTTGATTTGTTGGTAATTCTAGTCTCTGCCTCCATTTTCACCCAGCCATCTTCCCTCTATATCTGTCTGTGTGTCTTTGTTTCTCATTCATAAGGACACCACTTACATTGCCTAGGACCCACTCTACCCAAGTGCATCTTATGTTAGTTAACTGATCAACACCTTAACTTTCCAAACAGCTTCATGTTCACAGGCACTGAGCTTAGGACTCTAACATATATTTTATGTGTTCATAGCATGAATACAATGAAGACTCAGACATTATTTTTGTTGATTTGAAGTGTTATCACCACCTGCTTTTATATAAGTTAGTTCACTTAGGTTTTGCAACGATTTTGCAAAGTATTACAAAATACTTTGTAATTTTCAAAGGCAGGGACTAAACCTAACAGAGGATAAGTGATTTGCCTAATATGGCATCATTAGTAAATGACAACACATTATGGAAGAGGAACAAAACACAAACTTGATAAAATACAAGGCTTTCATTGTTCTTCTGCAGTAGTGTATTTCATTCCATTGACTTACTGACTATATTATGTTCCTCAATTACAGCTGTCAACCTTCTCCCACAAGTGCTCTGTAGTCTGGGCTGTAATTGCTCCTCACAGAACCTGAGCCCACATGAATACAATTTCTCTATCAACTCAGCAACCCCCTCAGGCTCTGAGGGACCACAGCTAAGGCAGCCCACAGAGGAATATACACCCATGATTACTGCCATTTTCCACTCACTTCATTATCCCAGGAGAAGTGGTATTTTAGAGTGCCTTTTAAGTAGTGTATAGTAACAACACTCTGATGTGGGTAGGTGGGCTACTATTATTGTGCCCCATGTTGTTATTAAAAAGTGGTACCTGCAAGGTGTGAGCTATCATGTTCACCCACATGACAAAGGGAGGATGCAAAGGTGAGTTTCCCTGGTACTGAGGTCCATTCCTGTTCTTACTTCCAAGAGCACAAAGCTCTTTCAGAAATAATAAAGTAGGCTTCCACTTATAAAATTCTAAAGCTTCAGCTAGTAAACTACCCAACTGTGTTGTCCATGAAAAAGATCATTGAGAAATAGCCATTATATATAAAAATCCCTAGAATGCATTTCAAAAGATCCCAAGCAGTCCATAGAACCTGAAAACTAAATGAAACCTATACAGATGAGGAAGTTGGGGTCTAAAGAGAGACAGGACTGGGCCAAGTTATTCAGCAAGTAGGTAGGCAAGACCTGGATTTTAAAACTCCCAGACCAGGTCTTCTTAACCATGTTTAAACTGGGGATTGAAGGAAGGGAGAGATATCTCATCTGCATTCTGTTTCCTGAGAATAATAAGAGGCCGTTACAGAAACAACTGGGATAGTGGTTTCTGCCATTAGACACATGTCAACTCTAGGATATACAAGTCCAAAGTTTATTCTCGAAATTCTGGTTACCAGAGTTACTGAAAAGATAAGGAATCCATAAAAAGAACTAGTGAATGTGTTTGAGATATCGCCCCTTGCCCTTACCACAAGCATAGAGAAAGGCTGCTAAAGAAGTTAATACTAGGAACTTGAGAAGCTTCTAGAAGGGTCAGCAGAGTCAAGTGCAGGAGTTTGGCCAAAGAACCTGAAGTTCAGGAGACTTAATATTGGCTACAAAGTAAGCTCCTCCTTTGCTTCAGGGCTAACTAAGAAGGGACCTAGAGAAATGGCTGAGAAGGATCCTAGAAGACTGATTTGAAGCAGTTACTCACATAAAGTTCATAGCAGTTTTGGGAGTTTACCTGTCATCCTGCAATGGCAAAGTTGAACTAATATGACACTACGTAACCTAAAGAACACCAACCAAACAACAATCATAATTAAACTTCATTCAGACTGGCCATGTATCCTTCCCTTTCGTAAGTGTTCTGCATGCATTAATCTAACTTGATTCTCACCAAAGCCAAATCAAACCCACAGCTACAGAGTAGATTCCGGTTCATAGCGACCCTGTAGTACAGAGTAGCATTGCCCTCCTAGGATTTACAAGGCTGCAAATCTTTACGGAAGCAGATTTCTTCATCTTTCTGCACTGATCAGCTGGCAGGTTTCAACTGCTGATTTCTGGTTAGCAGCCCACTGCTTAACCCAGCCTATCATTAAAGAATGCAGCAAGGTCACATTCAAAAGTTCTGGGAAAGTATTATTATTTTAAAAATCTCCAGAACTTATCTGTATATGTCTATTATGTATATTGTGGTGAAAGCATTTAATTTAGACCAAGGGAAATTACCCTTTTTGTATGTAAGAAGAAAAAGGTCAATAGCAGCAATTTTATATAGTTCAGTATAATATGTAAAATTAATATTCATTGTGGGAAGTAAGCTAAAATAGTAACATGCAAATACAACACAGTGGGATATTAATACATAAGGAGTAAGTATGTGGACTCTTAAAACACACACAGAAGGTGATTTTAACTAAGTTTTCAGGGGATAAGGTCAGTCAAGGGGGAATCTAGAAGGAAATGACATCTAATTTAAGACTTGAAGAAATATGTTGTTGTTGTAAAATGCCATTGAGTCAGTTCCGACCCATAGCAACTCTGTATAGGGTTTCTGAGGAGCAGCTGGTGAGCTTGAACTGCCAACTTTGTGGTTCAAACTGGCATTACAGTCCAGCACATTAACATACAGCATCACACACACTAACAACAATGGAGGACACTAAAGGCTTTTAATCACTATTTATGATTCAGATTGAATAAGGCATGGTGATGGTGCTACTGTACCATGGAGTCAGCTCTTTCTTACTCATAGAAACTCTGTATAGGGTTCCCACGGCTGGAAATTTTTACATAAGCAGAAAGCCTCATCTTTCTCCTGCGGACAGCTGGTAGTTTTGAACTGCTGACCTTGAAGTTAGCAGCCAGATTCATATCCACTATGCTACCAGAGCTCCTTCAATAAAGCTTGGAGGCCTTCATATCAAGAACCAGAAAACCAGAATTTGAATGAGAAAAGATCCTAACACCAAGATGAATCAAATGTTGTAAGTATCAGACAATGATTTAAAAACATCTACCATAAGGAACTCTGGTAGTGTAGTGGTTATGAGTCAGATTGCTAACCTCAAGATCAGCAGTTTGAAACTACCAGGCTTTCTGCAGGAAAAAGATGAGATTTTCTGCTCCTGTAAAGATTTACAGCCTCAGAAACCCTATGCATGGTCTCTATTGTTGCAGACCGTGTAAGCCTGGTCAGAGGTTTGAGGCCCTATAGGCCCGAGTGTAACAGATCTAGCCACTTGGCAGTTAATGGCAAATTGTTTTTCATCTTAATATCCAGTTATGTTTTATTAATTACAAATATGAGCCCTTATTATCCACAGAGAAATATTAGAACCTCCTAAAGCCGAGACTCAAGGTTTCAAAGGTCAAGCTTTTCTCCAAAGGATTAACTAAAAATATCTTAGCTACTTCACAGTTCTTTGTTCTACAGACAAAAAAGCCATCCTCCCTGAATCTCTCCCAAGCGTTAGCTATTCAGCCAAATTCCTGAAAACCTGGGTCAGGAAGCCGAAACAGCGGGACTCCACCCAAGCTTTTGTCCTTACCTCTCACCTTCTCCCAACTGAGCTCAGAGGCTACAGATATGTTAATTGAGCCTGAGGAATCAAGTTGTGGGCCTGGGATTCGAACCAGCGTAATACGATGTAAAGTTACCTGAATGTCTGGAAAATTACTGATGCTAGCTGTATCCTGTTTTAGTCCCTCCCAGCTTGGTGTGAAGCTCCTCCCCTAAATAAAACAGAGGCCCAGGCCTCCCAGGTGTGCATTACAAGATGGAGGGCATGCAGTAAAGATTGCAGGGCAGTGAGTTGCTGCCTGCAGAGGCCACGATGCCTGTTCTCCCAAGTCTGCCCACCAGTGATGTATCCACCCTGGCTTTGGGGTGCCTCATTGTCTTCCTTCTTCTGTCTGTCTGTGTATTCTTTTGCTATCTCTATCGCCACCAGGCATCTCCTCCTCATGAACCGAACCCCTATGTCGAGGCCGGTCCCCGACACTCTATGAGTCAGAGCCAATGCCCGGAGTCACCACTACAACCATAAGAAATATTTCAACAAATGCTTTTAAAACAAATGAAAAGCCTCAAAAAAAAAAGTTACAAATTTAACCAAATGGAAATTAAAGAACTGTAAAATGCAAAATGGAAAGAAACTAGCTGCATAAATTTAGTAATAAGTAGAGTGGTGACAGAGATTAGAAATAATAAAGTTGAAGAAAGATAATAGGATTAAAAAAAAATCCAACATTTTATTGTGCTTTAGGTGAACACTTATACAGCATATTAGCTTGCCATTCAATAATCCATGCACAAATTGTTTGGTGACTTTGGTTGTAATGGCTGCACTGCATCAACATTCTCCCCATTTCTACCCTGAGTACCAGATTTTCATTCATTTGTTTTTCCTCCCACTTTCTCTCTCCTTTTCTTTGTTTTTGGGCAAAAATTTCCCTGTTGGTCTCGTTTAATTGATTATTCTATGGAAGATATTCCTCACTGTTGTTGTTGTTAGGTGCCATCATCGAGTCTGTACCTATTCATAGTGACCCTATGCACAACAGAACAAAACACTGCCTGGTCCTGGGCCAACCTCACAATTGTTGCCATGCTTGAGCCCATTGATGCTGACACTGTGCTAATCCATCTCATTGGGAGTCTTCCTCTTTTTCTTCCACCTTACCAAACATGATATCCTTCTCCAGTGACTGTTCCCTCCTGACAATATGTCCAAAATATGACAAACGAAGTTTGGCCATCTTGCCCTCTAAGGAGCACTCTGGCTGCACTTCTTCCAAAACAGATCTATTGGTTCTTTTGGAAGCCCATGGCACTTTTAATATTCTCCTCCAACACCGTAACTCAAAGGCCTCAATTCTTCTATGGTCTATGAACTGAAAAAGCCCCTGGCTGAAAGGACTGGACTGCCTTGATTGGCATGGTGAAGGGAGATAGTAGACTGTGTACAGAGGCAACAGAAGCTGCAGCCCAAGGTGTAGTTTAATGACCAGCACACAGGGCAAAAGCATTTTGCACAGTGTTTGTTTTCCTGTCTTGCGTTTACAAATAAGATCTTTGAGAGTAGCATGGAAAATGTTTGCTGTTTTTCCCTTCTATTTTTTAAAAATTGCTTTTGTTTAAAATTTGATCAACTTAACTACTGTGTGTAAGATATTGAATGGAAAACTCCATTGTGTGTTTCTGGACTGTTTTGGAAGTATTTGTCAAATGTATATTACTTTGGCTGTAAAGGTATTTAAAACAAACAAACAAACAAACAAACAAAAAGTTGTGAAAATGGCCTTGGAGCATTATCTTTAGTTACTTGAAGAGTTTCTAGTTTTTTTTTCAATACAGTTTATGTTAAGATAATTTTTATTAATTTAGAGAAGACAATGTCTTTGAGTAAACGGACTTTCATTTGACCTGTTTTTGTGTCATTGTGAGTGACTGCTTTTTCCTCTTAATAGTTTCACATTCTTTCTTTATTTTAAAAACTTAGACTGACATATTCTTTGACAATCATAGTATGTCTTATTTACCTGAGAGGGAAATAACATATAATGTTGTTTAGTTTTGTACTATTGGTGTGTTGGTAAATTTTTAAAATGTGTGCTAACTGCAATAAATTATGTGAACTGAAAAAACAAAACAAAACTGTAATTGTAGATGATGTATAACTAAATGAGGGGAGTAGTTATCTTTCATTTCAGGAACAGTTGATTCCATCTGCTAAGAAAGAGCATGAGTGGAGCGTAAGCTACCTACCTGCCTGGAGAAGCAGTGACAACAGAAATGGCGGCAGAGGCGGTGGTATGGAAAGACAGAGCAGCAATGGATTCTAGGCCCATGGACTGAGTACAGGTGGGTGCCTGCATGCAGGATGCTGGCTTACAAAATGTGTCCTTCGGACATTTAAATTAATATATTTGTTTTGTGTGTGTACATCAAGTATTTTTGCTTTGTTCATTTTTGGCATATGAGATGTAAATGGGGCCAGGGCATTTTCAGTTGTATGTGTTTCATTTATATCATGTTAGGTGTAAGTGTGACTTTATACTTTTCTTTATTTACATAATGCTTTATTATGCATATCATTTATAGGTTTTGAGTTGACAAGAGTGGACTATAATAGTTAGGGTTCTGTGTCAAAACTAGGATTTCCAGAGGTTTAGCAGTAAAGATGTGTTTATTCCCATGGTGATGAAACCTAATACATGTATAGTTAACTCTGATGAGTGGCTATGAGCAGCCAATGAATTAAAAGGATACTTCCTTAGGAGTGGGGCCTGTTCCCAAAATAATGGAATTGTGGGAAGGACTTTCTCTCTTCTACTGAATTTGGGACTCTGCAATTTGTAAGACACTTCCTTGATAATAAACTTCTCTTTATATATTTCTACATTAGAAAAAATGATTGAGCTGAAAAGAAAAGCAGACAAGTTTATCATCGCAGTTGGAGATTTTGTATTAATTTTGACTCAAAAATAGTCTGTGGGTATTTTATATAGTATGTCAGGTATAGCATGAGATAGCAAGACTGACACAAGAAGGCCAGGAAAGACATAGAATTTAGTAATTATAGGTTGTCATTATTGTTAGGTGCCATCGAGTCAGTACCAACTAATAGCAACAACTATCTGCACAGAAAGAAACACTGCCTGGTCCTGGGCCAACCTCATAATTGCTGCCATGCTTGAGCCCATTGATGCAGCCACTTAGTCAAACCATCTCACTGGGAGTCTTCCTCTTTTTCTCTAACCTTCCACCTTACCAAACATGATATCCCTCTCCAGTGACTGGTCCCTCCTGACAATATGTCCTAAGTATGAGAGACAGAGTTTGGCCATCTTGGCCTCCAAGGAGCACTCTGGCTGCAATTCTTCCAACACAGATCTGTTGGTTCTTTAGATAACCCATGGCACTTTCAATATTCTCCTCCAACACTATAACTCAAAAGCATCAATTCTTCTATGGTCTTCCTTATTCACTTTCCACCTTTCACATGCATATGAAGTTATTGAAAATACCATGGCTTGGGTCAGGCGCACCTTAGTCCTCAAGCTGATGTCTTTGCTCTAACACTTTAAAAAGGTCTTGTGCAGCAGATATGCCTAATCCAATACGTCATTTGATTTCTTGACTGCTGCTTCCATGAGTGTTGATAGTTTATCCAAGAAGAATGAAGTCCTTGACAACTTCAATATTTTCTCTGCTGATAAGAATGTTTTTTATTGGTCCTGTAGTGAGGATTTTTGTTTTCTTTACATTGAGATGCAATCCATACCAAAGGCTGTGCTCTTTTATCTTCATCAATAAATGTTTTAAGTCCTCTTCACTTTCAGCAAACCAGGTTGTATCGTCTGCATATCACAGATTGTTAATGAGTTGTTCTCCAATTCTGATGCCACGATTTTCTTCATATAACCAAGCTTCTCAGATTATTTGTTCAGCATACAGTTTGAATAAGCATGGTGAAAAAATACAGCCCTATCAAACACCTTTCTTAATTTTAAACCATTCAGTGTTCCCAAGTTCTGTTTGAACAACTGCCTCTTGTTTCAGGAACAGATTCCTCATTAGCACAATTATGTGTTCTAGAATACTCATACTTCGCAATGTTGTCCATAGCTTGTCATGATCCACACAATCGAACGCCTTTGCATAGTCAATAAAGCACAGGTAAACATCTTTCTGATATTCTCTGCTCTCAGCCAAGATTCATTGGACATCAGCAAGGTTAAACCTTGAGCACCCCACTTTCAGCATTTGATAAAACTACTAGATAAAAAATTACAAAAATATGAAGTAATTGAATAGCATCATCAGCCAACAAAAAATACTTATAGAATACTTCACTCAACAACAACAGAACCCATTATTTTCAAGCATCCACCCATGGGACATTCTCCAAGACAGACTGTATCCTGAGTTATAAAACAAATCTTATGATTCATGTAGAAGAATTGAAGCCATGAGAACATGTTTGCTGACCACATGAGATCAAACTAGAAATCAATAACAGAAAGACAACAGAAACATATTCAAGCATTTGGAAAATTAAGCAACACATTTCTAAATTAACCTGTGGGTCAAAGATGAAACCTCAAAGGAAATTAAATACACCTAGAGCTGAATGAAAATAAAAACACAACATATCAAAATGGCTAAAGTAAGACTGATATAAAAACTTTGCTGTTGTATTTGTTGTTAAGTGGTGTTGAGTCAGTTCTGGCCCATAGCGACCCTCTATTGGGTTTTCAAAAAGCAACTGATGAGCTTGGGCCACCATCCTTGTGGCTAAAACTGACTTTGTAGTCCAGAGCATTAATCCAAGGCACCAGACCATCGTACTAAATTCATGTTACTGTTGTTAGTTGCCATCAAATTGGCCTCCAACTCATGGTGATCCTATGCACAATCGAACAAAATGCTACCCAGTCTTATACCATTCCCAAATATGGTTGCAGACTGCACCATTGTAATCCACAAGACTTTTATTTGCTGATTTTTGGAAGTAGATGACCAGGCCTTTCTTGCTAGCCCATCTTAGTCTGTAAGATGTGCTGAAGCCTCTCTAATGTTGTTTCAGTTGTTGTTAAGTGTCACTGAGTCAATTCTGACTCATCGTGACCCTGTATAGGGTTTCCAAGAAGTGGCTGGTGAGTTTGAACTGCCGATCTTGCAGTTCAAACTGACCTTGGGGTCTAGTGCATTATCCCACAGTGTCAAACTTCCAAGGACAGGTTAACAGCACATAGGGTGTGTTAGCGGGGAGTGGAGCCTGGATTTCCAGCATGGAAGGTAACGTTTACACACAGAGAATTCTTACATATAATAAAGAAAAACTCTCAAATCAATCTTCTAATTTCCTCAAGAATCTAGAAAATAAAAAGGAACAAATTATTGATAATGCACAATTACTTGGAAGAACTGTAAGAAATTATGTTGCATGAAAAATGCCAAAAGCATTTTGTTCAGTTGTGCGTGAGATCACCATGAGTCGGGGAATGCCTCTATGTCAGGTGGCAGAGATCAGAACCGTAAGTTCATTTATATCACATTTATAAAATGATATAAATATAGGATAGAGACTGTAAAAAAGGTCATCAACTGCTCATAGCCAAGTTCAGGGTGAAGCTGAAGAACATGAAAACAAGTTCATGAGAGCCAAAATACGACCTTGAACATATCTCACCTGAATTTAGAGACCATCTTAAGAATAGACTTGATGCATTAGACACTAATGACCGAAGACCAGAAAGCTGTGGGAGGACATCAAGAAAATCATATAGGAAGAAGGTAAAAAGATCACTTAAAGAGACAAGAAAGAAAGAAAAGACCAGAATGGATCTCAGAAAAGATTCTGACACTTGCTATGGAGCATAGAGAAGTTAAAGTGAATGGAAGAAAGGAGGACGTAAAAGAGCTGAACAGGAAATTTCAAAGGGCAGCTTGAGAAGATACAGTTAAGTATTACAGTGAAATGTACAAACACTTCGAGTTAGAAAATGAAAATGGAGGAACATGCTCAGTAATTCTCAAGCTAAAAGAATTGAAGTAAAAATATTGAAGGACTGTCTGGGCAAAATCCACCACTCGTCTGTCAGTTTGTGGTACTGTGGCACTTGTGTGTTGCTGTGATGTTGAAAGCTATGCTACCAGTATTTTAAATATCAGTAGGGTTGCCATGGTGGACAGGTTTCAAGTGAGTTTCCAGAGTAAGACAGACTAGGAAGAAGGAGAGGCCCCCTTCTGAATGTTTAGTCACTGAAAACCTTATGATTAGCTGCTGAATATTGTCAGATATAGTGACAGGAGATGAAAATATCATGGATAGCAACAGAATATTGTCCAATACAGTGTCAGAAGATGAGCCTTTCAAGTCAGAAGGCACTCAAAATACGAATGGGGATGAACTGCCTCTACATAGTAGAGTTCACCTTGATGATGTAAATGGACAAAAGCTTTCAGGACCTTCATTTGTTGATGGGGCACAATAGGAAATGAAGAGAAATAGCTGCACACATCCATTAATAATCATAATATGTAATGTATGAAGTATGAATTTAGGAAAATTGAAAGTTGTCAAAAATGAAACCGAACACATAGAGCATAAAATCCCAGCCCTGGTTGGGGTATCTATATTCACTAACTACCATCAGGAAGTTTGAATGGGTAAGTTGAACAAACACTGACATGAGGCATATGCTGCTCAGTGCCAAAAGCCAGGAGATGATTTCTAGTGCCAGATGTTCTTTGCCTTTTCTTGGCACCACTTAGCCCTGAGGAATCTGGTGAGCTGTTGCTTGGGACCTTTCCCAGCAGAGGAAGTTGGAATTTGTGTGGTGGTCTGACAATTCCATTTATCATTCTTTGTAATCATCCTACTCACCAGTCAACACTTCTGGCTGAATTTGACCCACAAACATTTTCATACTCAAGAACTCAGACTCA
>NW_006408695.1:6800529-6801183 GCF_000296735.1 Chrysochloris asiatica | reverse complement strand
GCCATATGAAATAATTCACTACACTTCAATGGGCTTCAGGGAATACCCACTCTTTTCACCAGATCTTTTTTCTCCTTGTGTTTGTGTTGTGCACTCAACCATTCCAACTTCAGATCTCAACTTTTAATATGATTTTAGAATTCCTCACCCAAGTTTGGAAATCAGTTTCAACTTCCTTCTCTGACTTTATTACTCTTTACTTTTCATTTAAATAAGTTAGGCTACATTGTGTTCAACATGTTATCATCATTGAAAGACATAAATGATACTCCCTAGAATTGAGCAGTGAAAAACCCACATAGCTATATGTGGTAGCCCTTATTCCAGTTTCTGAAACTCTCCCCAGCTGCACTAGCTCTCAGTCCCACTACCATGTGTAGAGAATCTGAACAAAAGGAACCATGGAAATTTTGGGAGAAAGGAGATGCATTGGTTGTCATGTTTTTCAGGATGTTATTTCTGACAGTACTGTGGTGGGTGAAATAGAGAGATAAATCATTAGAGTTGGGGGAATAACTAGGGTTTTATTTCAATGAGTTATTATCAGTAGAGGTAATACTGACTGCTAGGCAATATTTTGTCTTTGAAGTTGTCAAAGACTTCATTTTACTTGACTTCATCATCAACACTCATGGAAGCAGCAGTCAAGAAATC
>NW_006408695.1:6799066-6800429 GCF_000296735.1 Chrysochloris asiatica | reverse complement strand
AGAACCACTCACTCCATAGGGATTCCGAGACAGCTTCATCTTCATCCCATGGAAGGGATGGTGGGTTTGAACCACTGACTTTTCGGTTAGTAGTCCAGTGTTTATCCCAGAGCATCACCAGGTCTCCTAGAACATAGTTGTTGTTGCTAAGTTACTTTGAGTTGGTTCTGACTCATAAGGACCCTGTATGGGGTTTCTGAGCCTGTGCATCTGTGCAGGAACAGAAACCCTCATCTTTCTCCAATGGAGCAGATGGTGGGCTCGAACTGCGGACCTTATGGGTTGCAGTCCAGTGCTTATCATATTCTCCTTCCTAGAACATTATATGGGTATTGAAAATTATTTGGAACAGGGTGACATTAGAGTTTTTTTATCTAACTTTACAAGTGGGAAGAGTCAACCATCAGCATCAGCCCCAAACTATGAGGTGGAGGGCAAACATACCTCGTTTCCAAACTTTTTACCATTCTGACAGTAGTAATCCTTCCCATGACATTCTCTACTTGTGTACTAGGTTTATTCATTTGTTGCAATGGCCAAAAAGAACTCACAGACCATACTGTTGCTTATGGGGTTTATTAGGTTTATTTAACAGGTTACAACCTGGGATCAGAATCAACAGGTTACAACTTGGGCTCAGAATCAGGAAGCATGTAGGCAAAGTCTCCCTTCTTCAATGCAGGACAGTTCTTTCAGGGTATCCAGGCCTCTTCTTCTGTCCCTGAGGACAGGCTCCCCTTGGTCCCCTCAAAACAGGTCTCCTTTCTTAGCTTTCCATTCTGCTCAAGCCCGACCTCTCCTGCCATCAGTAAAGTATTACAAAACTCTTAGTAGCTCCACTGACAAGTTCACACAGGTACCCACTCTGTCAAGAATCCTTCTACCTGAAGGCACTCAGTTTTCTCATTCTGTGAACTGGCACCCCTGTTGTAGGTGTAAGCCAGGAAGCCCATCATGCCACCTTGTACTGATTGTCTGGTTCAGATGCCACTGTTTCTTTGCTATTGTTTCTTGCTGTTTTGAACTGTTTCTGGGGTTACAGCTCTCTCTGTCTTCTGGGTCTTGGAGGTTTCTCACTACAGAGATCCCAGGTCCAAAGGACGTGCTTTGTTCCTTGTTCTTCTTTCTTGATAGTAGTGAGGTGCCCCCTCTGATCTTGAATTCATTCTTTTTTTTATGCTTAATGGGATGGAAAAAGTGATCAATCTCTTCATTAGGATTCCAGGCACATTATTTGCATGGTGGTGGTGGTATGCCATGGGGTCAGTTACAACTCTACATAGGGTTTCCGAGGCTGTAAATCTTTACTGGAGCAGAAAGCCTCATCTTTCTCCCACAGAATAGCTGGTAGTTTTGAACTGCA
>NW_006408695.1:6795882-6797645 GCF_000296735.1 Chrysochloris asiatica | reverse complement strand
GACATATTTTTAATTTCCGTGGGGTCTTTTGTTTTGCTACTTTCATTTAGAGGACTGGAGGCAAGAATAATAGGCAGCCTGCATTGCACAGGATGGCTCCAAATAACTTAGAATTATCTTATGTATCTCTATTTTTATACAATTCAGAACCAACTCAATGGCACATAACCACTACCACCACCATACTGTTGTTTGTGAAATGATATGTGTTAATAGATCG
The DNA here is from genome assembly GCF_000296735.1 of Chrysochloris asiatica. Taxonomy (NCBI): domain Eukaryota; kingdom Metazoa; phylum Chordata; class Mammalia; order Afrosoricida; family Chrysochloridae; genus Chrysochloris; species Chrysochloris asiatica. Next base: position 6,797,425 of record NW_006408695.1, on the reverse strand, counting down.
TATTATCTATGAATTCCAGATAAGAAATGAGGCATTACAAAATATGACTTTTTTTATATATAAAAAGAGAACATTATGTAATTGTGTTGAAAATGTCTGAGTTAGATAATAAATATTGAGAGTGATGAATATAAAAACTTGAGGACTGGAAATGAAAGTCACTACTGACATAGAATTAACAGAAATTGAAGTATTTGGATTCAATGGATTGTAATTAAAATTGGTTTCAAATTACCCTTCTGTAAGCTAAATAAACCCAGGGCCATCATCCTACTTGGCTTGCCTGACATTCTTTTCATTATCTTGGTTGTTGTCTGTAGAAGTTGTTCCCTCGGCCTCCAAATAGTGTTCATTTGTGGATGCCCAAGACTCCCAACTCCTACAGAAACGTGCCATGCTCCAACCCATAGATCTGACCACACATATAATGTCACTCATGCAGCAAGGATCATGCACCTGACCATATTCCCTCTGCTGTATATGCCAGGATAACTTCCACCTGTCAACAGCTACTTTCCACTAAAGCTTGCTATGACCATTTACGAAGGGGGCTGAAAGCTCTGGGGAAATAATTGAGTTTTTACATTCCTCAAAGAGCCCTCAACCATAACCTATGCAGAGTTGGTATACAAATACCCAAGCTAACTCCACCCTTCTGTGAGATAATGCTAATATATGTGTCCTACATTGATTCCTAGCATTCCACAAGCTCAAGTTACTCAGTGATACTGACTTGATAGTTGCTGTTGTTAGGTGCAGTTAGGTCATGCGTCCACCATCATGGACTCATGCGACTGTATGCAACACAGAATGAAACAATGTTCATATCTGCACCACCCTCATGATTGTGGTTATGTATTGAGTCCATTGTTGCTACCTCTGTGTCAGTCCATTTTGTTGAGTGTTTTCTTGATAATGCATTCTTTACTGACTGCCTTTCCTGTCACACTTTTTCTTTCCTCTCCCACAAATAAACTAATACTTTTTTTTACTCCACAAATAAACTACTTTGCTATCACATCCTAGTCTCAGGTTCAGATTCTAGTCTCAACTCAGATGCCAGTCTCAACTCCAACCAAGAATAATTTACCACACATTGAACTGTAGTTGTCTTGTTATAGAGGGATGTAGTGGAGGAGTACAGACTGGAGGGACAGATCTAGGTTCTAATCCCAAAATATACCAGCTCACCGTTTAATTTTAATATCTTAGTTCCCTCTTTTGTCAGTTAGTTTGTCATACATTGCTAGCATGGATGTTGCTGTAATGCAGGCAGCTATGCTACAAGTATTTTAATACCAGCAGGGTCACCCATGGTGGATGGATTTCAGCAGTGCTTTCAGACTAAGACACACTAGGAAGAAGGAGAGAGAGACTACGTCTGAATGTTTAGCCACTGAAAACCTTATGAATAGCATCTGAACATTGCCAGATATAGAGCCATAAAATTAAAACATTATGAATAGCACCAGAATATTGTCAGATATAGTACCAGTTTGAAAGGCACTCAACATCCAACCGGAAAAGAACTGCCTCCTCAAAA
>NW_006408695.1:6777892-6793307 GCF_000296735.1 Chrysochloris asiatica | reverse complement strand
TTGTAAGAAAACTTCCCTAACATTGAAAAGATGAGAAGATAAACATACAAGAAGCTGAATGAATTCCAAATAGGATAGATCCCAAAAGAAAATTACTAAGACATGTCATAGTTATACTTCCCAAAAATCAAAGACAAGGAAAGAATCCTGAGAGCAGCTTGGGAAAAATGAAAAGTTACTTACAAAGGAGAAGCAATAAGACTAAACTCTAATTGCTCAGCAGAAACTATACAGGCAAGAAGGCAATGGGATGACATATAGAAAACTGAAAGAAAAAAATTGCCAACCAGAATTATATACCCAGCAAAGCTGTCCCTCAAACACAACAGTGGAATTAAGACATTTCCTGATAAACAGAAACTAAAGGAATTTGTGATGACCTGACCAACTTTACAAAAAGTGCTAAAGGTAGTTCTTTGGATTGAAAACAAACAACAGCAGAACAAAACTTGGGATTACCATACATGACAACACCAGCCAGAACTAAATTCAGATTAGAAGTATTTAAAGTAAAACAAACCTACATGATTAAAACACAAAACCAGAGATATCAATGGATAATGATGTAACTACAAAGAAAAAAAAGGGAATAATGTAGATATGGAACTTCCGAATGGTGAGGAATTCAAGCATATTTCAAGATAAATCAGACTGTCTTAAGCAGGGAAAAAATTAATAAATTACAAGGCAACCTCAAAGAAATCAATACACCTGCATATCAAAGTAAAAAAATAGGAAAACCAGAAAGATTTAGTAAACATTAACACAACAGAAATTAAAGTGAAAAGAAAACCCATAAACAAAATGAATTCAGCATAGGAAATTCTATGGAAGAAAGAATCCAGCAGCACTGCATAAACACACACACAGAACGCAGAAAAAATGACAGCAATCAGTTCATACCTACTGATAATTACACTGAATGTAAATGGATAAAATGTATCAGTCAAGAGACATAGAGAGCAGAATATATAAGGAAACAGGATTATTTAATATGCTGTCTATAAGAAGCATGTCAAAAAGATGGAGACAGCTTAAATGCCCTTCAACAACAGGTTGGTTAAACAAATTTTGGTACATACAAAATGAAAAATATTATATGAAACCAATGTAAAAATTTTTCTTAAAGAGGTTTTCTTGATCAATGAAACAATCTATGACGGTTATAGGATGGAAGAAGGAAAATTATTTATGGGCTAGAGAGTAGACATATGTTAACATGGGTGATATGGCATACAACAAGAGGGAAGTTAGCAGAGGAAAATGAAGGTAGCTGGATACACAGGGAGTGATGCAATAAAAGTGAATAGAGGTAAATGCTGTTAACTGTTAGTAATGGAGGGGATTCCAACCATGTAATGAAGAAAAGTATATGATTTGTTGAATGTAAAACTACTGATCTACTCTGTAAACCTTCATTCAATTCACAATAAAAAGTTGAGTGGAAAAAAAGAACCAATGAATGAAGTTCAAGATGCTCTGAAGGTATTGGTGAAAAGCAAGACTTTGGAAGCTGACAGACTACAAATTGAAATCTTTCAACAAACTGATGCAGAACAGGAAGAACTCACTCCTCTATGCTAAGAAATTTGGAAGAGAGCAACCTGGCCAATTGAATGGAAGAGATCCATATTTGTGCCCATTCTAAAGATAGGTAACCCAAAAGAACATGACAATCACTGAACAATATAATTAATATCACATGCAAGTAAAATTTTGCTGAAAATAATTTTAAAAATTGCTGCAGTACATTGAAAGGAAATTGCCCAAAAACTCAAGCCGAATTCAGAAGAGGATGGACAAGTGATATCATTGTTAATGTCAGATACATCTTGGCTGAAAGCAGAGAATACCAGAAATATGGTTCCATGTGCTTTATTGAATGTCTGGATCATGACAAGCAATGGATAATTTTACAAAGAATGGGTAGTCCAGTATGCTTGATGGTGCTCATGAGGAACCTGTTCACAGACAAAGAGGCAGTCATTTGAATTGTAAAAGGATGTATTGAATGGTTTAAAATCAGGAATGTTGTACACCAGGGTTGTATTATTTCACCATACTTGTTCAGATTATATGTTGATGAAATAATATAAGAAGCTGGATTATATGAAGAAAAATATGGCATCAGGATTAGAGGAAGACACATTAACAACCTGAGACATTCAGATGATACAACCTTGCTGGCTGAAAATGAAGAGGACTTATAATACTAACTGATGAAGCTCAAAGTCCATAGCCTTTGGTATGAGTTGCATCTCAATGTAAAGAAAACAAAAATCCACACCACTGGACCAGTAAATAACATCATGACAAATGGAGAAAGGACTGAAGTTGTCAAAGACTTCAATTTGCCTGGATCCACAATCAACACTTATGTTAGCAGCAATCAAGAAATCAAACAACATATTGCATTAGGCAAATCTGCTCACAAAACCTTTTAAAGTGTTCAAGAGCAAACAAACCAGTTTGAGGACTAAGATGCTCCTATCGGAGCCATGATATTTTCAATTGCCTCATATGCATGTGAAAGTTTGTCAATGAATAAGGAAGACTGTAGAAGAACTGATGTGTTTGAGTTGCGGTGTTGGAAAACACTATTGAAATTTCCATTATGTCAGAAGAACAAACAAATCTGTGTTGGGAGAAGTGCAGTCAAAAAGTTCTTTAGAAGCCAGGATGGCAAGACTTTGTCACTCATACTTCAGTCATATTATCAGGAGGGACCTATCCCTAGAGAAGTACATTATGTCAGATAAAGTGGAGGGTTAGCGAAAAAGAGGAAGACACCCAATGAGATGAATTAGCACAGTGGCAGCAGCAGCGGGTGCGAGCATGGCAACAGTTGTGAGGATGGTGCAGGACCGGGTAATGGGCTTCTTTCTGTGTGTATAGGATCACTATGAGTCCAAACAGATTCGATGGCCCCTAACAACAGCAGCAACATCACTTCTGTCTCTGAGCTTTAGTTTTCTTATCTTTAAAAAGAAGGAAATGCTAAATCAACATTTTCCAAAATACACTCACCAGAAGAGCATTCTGTTTGGGGGATAGTTACCTCTGTGTGCTCAAGAGGAACCTGTACTTAGACCAAGAGGCAGTTGTTCGAACAGAACAAGGGAACACTGAATGGTTTAAAATTAGCAAAGGTGTGCGCCAAGGTTGTGTTCTTTCACCATACTTATTCAATCTCTGCTGAGCACACCCAGTGTACACCAGTGAGAGAGATCGGAACAGTGGCAGCATCAACGGGCTCAAACTTAGCAACAATTGTGAGGTTGGCATAGGACTGCGCAGTGTTTTGTTCTGTTGTGAACAGGGTCGCTGTGAGTCAGTACCAATTTGACAGTACCTAACAACAACAACAACAACAACAATGCTGAGCACATTATCTGAGAAGATGAATTATATGAAGAAAAACATGGCATCAGGATTGGAGGAAGACTCGTTAACAACCTGCGATATGCAGGTAATACAATCTTGCTTGCTGAAAGTGAACAAACAAATCTGTATTGGAAGTACAGCTAGAACGCTCCTTGGAAGCCAGATGGCCAGACTTCATCTTGCATACTTCGGACATATTATCAGGAGGGACCAGTCCCTGGAGAAGAATATCATGTTTGGTAAAATGGAGAGTCAGAGAAAAAGAGGAAGATTGGCAGCAGCAATGGGCTCAAACATAGCAACGATTGGGAGGTTGGTGCAGGACCTGGCAGTGTTTCCTTCTGTTGTACATAGGGTTGTTATGAGTCGGTACCAACTTGATGGCACCTAACAACAATAGATATTGTGAGGAAATGAGGAAAGAAGAACAAAAGTTTGTGGTCTGTAAAATGTACCATTCTCTATTTCTCAGAGCTATACTGAGATAGAAGTGGAAGTACTTAGCTCAATGACTATCTATAGCAGATTTATAATAAATGATGACTGAATTTGAATCCAAACCAATAAACTTATGCTATGCACAGAATACTAGGTCATCATGGAACAGGAATTCCTAATCTGAAGTCCATGTATTCCCTGAAATTGTTATAAAAATTGTGTGCCTAGTACCTCTGAGTCTTTTTATGTGGTGATTTAATTATATTTAATTCAATTCTTAGATACCTAAGAGATTAGCTATTTCTAACCAGGTATTCTTATCACCTGTTTGAAAATATTACAACAAACTATTACTTCCCAATTATAGTTTTTCAATTCACAAATACATTTTTGAATGATATTTTCTCCTTTTGAGGGAATTTCCAAGTTGTTGTTCAGAGGTCAGTTGGGAAAATTGATTTAAAATTTCTAAGATATGAGTGAAAACTATGTATATGACATGAAAATGTAAGAATTTAGAAGATATAAAATAAAACTTTTTTTTTTTTAAATCTGGTCAGTTTGATCTGTTCTGTTCTGTTAGAATGAGGTAGAACTTGCTTTCAATGGGTCAGAACAATTGGGCCAGAGCAACAGGGTTTGGAATAAAACAATTTGCCCCTTTGTCACCCTATTTATTGGATCACTGCATGTTTAATTGGAAAATATATTCACTGTATCTGTGATACCTCAATGGTTTATATAGAACTTTCCCATTTGTGAAGCATTAACAAAAATGTTCCAGGCTGTTGTCTTTTTTTGTGGTGAATTCTTTATAGGTAATTAAGTTTGTTAGAATCTTGGTATGACACTGTTGTATCAGCACTGGACTGCTAACCACAAGGTTGGCGATTCAAATTCACTAGCTGTTCCTTGAACACTCTAGACAGGGTTGCTATGAGTGGGCATCAACTCCAATGTCACTTAAGAACAACAATAACAATTAGGTTCTTAGACTCCTACAAGATTATCTTAAGCTCTCTCTGCATTAGTGAACCTCAAAGAGAATGGAACAAACCAATGGACTTGTTTCCAATTCCAATTTTCTCCACTTTTCTCTCCATATGAAACTTAGTCTCTGGTTGTTATCGACACCTGTTGTGACCACATTTGAGAGAATGTGCAAGAAGTTGTGTGGAGGAAGTGTTGGGGAGGTGGTAGGTAGGATGCAAATGGGCAGAAATGATTTTAAAAGATGCCTGTTTTCCCAACTATTTAAAACTCACCTGGTTTTGTTGACATCAAGAGAGACATAATTTTTTTTGTTTGTTTTTAAGAAACAAATTATGCCACAGTAGAAAATAAATGCATTATCGTGGATAAAAGGAAAATATATTGTCAAAATAATTGCTATGGGAGATAGAATGCAGTTTCAGCAACCACTTTTCAATTTCTCACAGTCAGGGAATAATCTTTTATAAGAACAAACTAACCAATACCACAGGCCCATTGACTTCTGCTTACTTTCTCTTTATCACTTAAAATGTCCAGTTCCGTGGGTCTTCACATTTTCACGAGTATATGGACCCCTTTTAATTAATACATTTTTTGAAGTCAATGACCCCAAATGCTAGTAGTTGTACTTGTCATTAAGAAGACACAAAGGGAGAAAATATAAAATAGTGTTCCACTTGTGTATTGCTACTTAGCAATACACCCCAAATTTAAGGGTTTAAAACAACAGCATTGATATGTTTAGCTCAGAGATTGGCAATTTAGATAGGGATTGGCAGGGACAGTTGGTTTTTCCTCCACACGGGGGAACTAAGGTCACTTAGTTGTTGTTGTGTTTGTTAAATGCTAACAACACAACAACAAAGGTAATACACGAGCTAGTAGCATTTCTTCTTTCTCAGGAAAATCTCAACGTGGAGAGGCAATGATTTTGGCTGGGGGATTGTTTTCCAGGTGAGGTTCAGATTGTTGGAGGAGAAAATGACCTGTTCTTTGTAGACCGCAAAATCAAACCCACCACCATTGAGTTGATTCCAATCCTGTAAGACATAATGGAACTGCTCCCGAAGGTTCCCGAAACTGTAAACCTTTATGATAGCAGATGGCTATATATTTCTCCCTTAGAGTCGCTAATGGGTTCAAACCACCAACCTTTTGGTTAACAGCCAAGTGCTGAACCACTGCAACATCAAGACTCCTTGCCTCTTGTATAAATAGATTTTATTTTTTTGAGAGAGAAGATTGTGTATTTATGTGCTCTTGAGATTTCATTCCTTTGAGAACATTTGAATGCATGATCTTTATCAGCCACCTATTGTCTCTTGGAAATGTTTTTTGCTGAATTCTTTTTCTTTGCTTTGAAATATGGTTCTAATGTATGCAGCTAAGCCCAATGAGGGTGGCAATAACATGTTTAAGAATAAGTAAACTCAAACTCAGTCTTTGGAGTCTCACTGCATTTCTTTAATTAAAAAATACACACACATACATACTCCCCACAAACACACCAAAAAGGAAGTAAAGTAGGACAGCCCTTGATAAACAAGTCACAAGGATTAATCCCCTTTTGAATGTCAGTGAAAGACAGTGAATTAACACTCACCAAGTCTGCATATGGAAATTCCAAGAGAGGTCATTTGTTTCTGGAAGGAAGCAGCCCTTGGGCATTTCATGAATCCTTCCTTAAGGGAAGAGAGAAACAGCTTGTCTTCGCAACAGATCTGCTGCAGGCAGTAAGAGGGCACTAGGGAGTTGGAATGGTACCTATTACAGTTATTATTATTACTGTTGTCATTATTATGATTATAGAACACATTCTACTTGCTAACAACAGAGCCAGGGCTGAAAAAAAGACTCAAAAGAAAGAAGTCATGCCTACCCAGAGGTCTCATTTTTGAGCCAGATGTTTTCTCCAGTAATCCATTCTTATAGTCCTCTGGTGACTGTTGCGAGTATGTGTGTCTGTAGGCTCTGACCAGCCCGGTTTAATTAACATCAGCAAGCTATGCACACAGGAGAATTTTCTCACATACTTTCTTTGGCTTTTGATAAACCAGGGACCATTCTCAAGAAAGAGGTTAGTGGGCAGTGCAATTGATTACATACTTGACTGCTAACCACCTAGAGACACTACAGAAGAAAGGCCTGGACAACAACTTCCAAAAATCCAGCCATGGAAAATCAATGGAGCACAGTTTACACTAACACACACAGGGTTGCCATGAGTCAGTGGCAACTGAGATTTAAAAGCAATTTTTTTGTTTTTTTCAGTTAGGTGAGGGCTGAAAATAATGATTGGTTATGTTTGTTGTTGTTGTCAAGTGCCGTGGAGTTGATTCTGACTCATAGTGACCCTGTCTAAGGTTTCCAAGGAGCAGTTGGTGGTTTGAAGCACTGATCTTGTGGTTAGCAGCCCTTGGAAACCTTACACAGGGTTGCCATGAGTCAGAATTGATTTGATGGTGGTGAGTTTGGTTTGGTTTGGTTTAATAAAGATGCCTGGTGCTGGAAGTGACTTCAGAAATCTAATATTATAATGATTGAATTCCACACTTTGACACCCATTCTTGCATATGCTTCAAAACTGCTCGTATAAAACTCATCACTTTTTAAAGTGGTCCATTCCATCGTGAAACAGCTCTGATAGAAACTTCTTACTACCTCAGTGACTGCTAAGTCACCTTCTCATTTTCAGAGGGCAGTACCCTCTACTCTCTACAGGGAAGCAGAGGTTTTGTCAGATCTTCGTTCATGGCTCTGTTCTCTGTGGAGTGCTTCTGGACACTGAGAAGCTCTCTGACTGCTTCTGGCTTTTCTGTGGTTGCCTTCCATATCACCTGGGCACCTTCAGAGTTCTTAGTCATGTTCCACTAACAGAGCAGATTCTTAATAAGTTTTCTTAGAATTTTGAGACTTAAGACAACGAATCATTATTTCTTATGACTATAAGCTCTGCTGGTCTTGCTGGGCTCCCTCATGAAGCTTCATTTATCTCGAAAGTTTAACTGGTCTGGAAATTGCTAGATGAATTCACTCTCATGCTTAGCAGTTCATGTTGACAGTTTCCTAAGACCCCTTGGTTCTCCACTATGTCTTTTCTCATTTTCCACCAGGTTAAACTGACATTCTTATGTGCAAGCCTCCAACAGGGTAAAATGGAGTGGTTAAAGCAAATCATGAAGCCAGTATAATTCGGGGTGGGGAAATAGACTCAACTTCTTAGTGGGGCATGGCATGTTTTTCAGGCCCCCACCAGCCTGTCTGCTAGAACGTGAGAAAATGCATGTGGAGTACAAGGGTTCCCCTTTTCTCTCTTGTCACTGTCACTTCATTTTCTCAAGACCACGATTTCTGGGTGTGTGGTTACATGCAAATATATTTTCTGAGCATTTTAATGATTTCAAAAGAAAGTTATTACACAGAAAGGGAGAGAGTACCATTCTAGCAAAGATGAACATTGCCTTGAATATCAAAAATAAAGGAAATTAAGTCTTTATCAGTACACAAGAAGATAGTAACCAGTGACTCCTCTGTGGCCATATTTTTAACTCAGTCTGGATGCTTTATCTTCATATTCAAAAGTTTCCTTCTCCCTCATCCAAATACCTTGTTATTCCAAGGTCACCATCCCAAATTTCCACCTCTACTTCCTCCAGAGAATCTTGGTTTTTCACGAAGGAAGAGATTCTGTACCCTAGGTCCTTCACTTTTTTCTGATATAAAATGGCCTATGTCTGAATCTTGTGGTATTAGCATCCCAAATCTTTAGTGATATTTGCTATCAACCCAATCTCATAGACAGACAGGTATAGGATATGTTCTAGATCCCTGATGGAAACTAAATATGGAGTCACCTTCTAAAGTTCCCTTTTTGATACTATCACTGGACTTTTAATTGCAAGGTTTTCAGTTCAAACCCACCAGCTTCTTCTTGGAAACCCTACACAGGGTAGCTACAAGTCAGAACTTAACAACAGCAACAGCAGAGAAGACTGAAGGAGGCTCTGTGGCACAGTGGTTAATGCACTTGGCTGATAATCTAAAGACCAGTGGTTTGAACCCGCCAGCAGCTTCATGGAAGAAAGATGTGGTAGTCTGCTTTTGTAAAGATTGCAGGCTTGGAAACCCTATGAAGCAGTTCTGTTTTGTCCTATAGGATTGTTATGAGTTGCAGTCAGTCCGACAGCAGTGGGTTTGATTTTGGGTTTTAGTGAAGACCAAAGTTGCCAATTCCACTTGTTAGGAACCTATTAAAATTAATGTCTGCTCCCCTAAGAGACAGTATGCTGGACTTAAAGCACAATAACCACAAGGGATAGAGAGCCAATCAGATCAGCCCTAGTTTCTGAGCTGCTGTCCCCAGTGAGAATGACGCAAAAGTTTTTGTATGAAGAAAATGCGCTCTATCAGGTAATGTGATAAATTTACACCTGTTATTCTATTTTATTCTCACATTCAATGAGGTAAGTATAAGGAAACTAAGAATCAGAAAGATGAAGAAAATTTCTCAAGGACACAAGAAGATAGTAACCAGTCAACAAATAGTTATGGAGTGCCTACTAAAAGTCAGGATTATTCTGGACTTTGGAAATACAATGGCAACAAGACCAAGTCCCTACTTAGATTTTTACAGAAAAGGAAGATGTGAACAAACATCTATAACTTGTCAAAGTCTCAACTTATAGTGAGGTGTAACACCAGATTGTCTATTGGAAAGCAGGAAGACACACATGGAGCACAGAGATATCCCCCTTCTTTCTTGCCTTCATTTCCTCAAGACCACAATCTTTCAATGTCTCCTAAAACTCCTAATCATTACCCAGTAGATTCAACAAAACACAGGCTTTGGGGTCACACTCGCTCAGTTTAAATTCTACTGAATTTCCCTATGCCTCAGGTTCCTTGTTTATAAAATGGAGATAATGCATAAACCAAATAAAGTTGTGAAAATGCAATAAAATATCAATTTGCTTAGGATGTTGTTGTTAAGTGTCATCAGTATACACCCAGTAAATATGAGTTGATCATTGAATAAAGAGTAAAATCAAGCCCCAAGGATAAGCATCAATTTTGTGCGTGTGTATGCTGGGTATGGGGATGTTGGGGATTATTCATTTAGTCTAAATTCACATTGAGTGAGTTTTTCTAAATTAAAAATAGAGTCAATTGAACCCCCATTATTGAGTGAAGATTTTGTTTCTTTTCTGCTCAGCATTGGTCTCTGCTAGAATCCTAAAACATCAACATTAACTTTTAATAGCTATTCTTTTTATTATCTTATTAACCAGGAAAGTACCCAAACTGATCCTCACCCTCAACTACAAATACACACACCTTTGATGGACTATGCTAGTCCCTTCTTATAACCCCATCCACCAGAAAGTAATGATTTTCTCCTGAGGACACACAGTCAAGGTCCAATTCATCGTTTATGAGAAACTTCCATATAGTTCAAAATCATTATCATGCCTCAGAAGTCTTCTATTCTCTTCAGTAATAATTGAGGCCAACTTAATAAGATGTTACCTAACAAAAATCACTTGACTGAGGCAATAAGGATAAGAAAACATATTCACATTTATATACACAATTTTAATCTAGATTATTTATGTAGTGCATCCAGCAGAAATCAAAATGCCTGGACACAAGATAAGGATAATGCATTGGATATGGAACATAGAATATTAAATCATTAACTCTGTTTATATTTCTCTTCTTTTGTATCCAATACATGAAAAAATACACAAAGGAAGGAAGACTGTAGAAACAGATGCTATGTTCAATCTAATAATACTCTTCCTCAACTGAACAAGTTTTATAAATCTATTTATTAAGTATTTAATAAAATTCAATGAGAATTATTAAACACTGCCCATCACTGTGCATCTGGCACCTTGAAAACTCTTGGAAAATACATTTGAGTAAATATTTGGTGTCAATTTATATAGGCCCTTGAAGTGGGAATTGCCTCCATTTTTATTTGGGGGAAAATCATGGGACCAAATTGTTTTCAATGTACCTAACTTTTTATTGTGAATTAAGTGAAAGATTACAGAGAAGATCACTGCACACTCAGTTCACTCAGCATAATGTTCTCCAGGGTCATCCATGTTATGAAGTATTCTGCCGATTCATCATTACTCTTTAAAATTGTGTATCATTCCATTTTGTGTATGTACCAAAGTTTGTCTATCCATTCTTCCAATGAGGGGCATTTAGGTTGTTTCCACCCTTTTGCTGCTGTGAATAGTTCTGTGATGAACATAGGTGTGCATAGATTTTGTCATGTCATGTCAGAGTTCTTATTTCTTGAGGATATATACCAAGTAGAGGGATTGCTGGGTCATATGGTATTTCTATTTGAAGTTCACTTTTTGAGGTTTGCCATACTATTTTCCACAGTGGTTGCACCATTTTACAGTACCACCAACAGTAGATTAAGGTCCCATTGTCTACACACCCTCATCAGCATTTGTTGTCTTCTGTTTTTATTGAACTTTGCTATTAATGGTGGGGTGAGATGATGTCTCATTGTTGTTTTGATTTGCATCTAGTATAGCTCCATAGGATCAGCACTGGACTGTGAACCACAAGATCAGCAGTTTAAACCCACCAGTTGCTCCTCAGAAACCCTATACAGGGTCACTATGAGTCGGAACCAACTTGATGACACTTAACAACAACAATGGCTAATGAGTTCTGGAGTAGTGCTGTAAGATAAGCACTAGACTGATAACTTAAAGCTCCATGGTTCAAACACACTAGTCACTCCTAGGATATCCTATATAGGATTGCAGTGAATTGGAACCGACTTGATGACAATAACAACAACGACTAATGATCACAACCATTTTTTCATGTGTTTTGGCCACTTGAATGTTCTTTTTGGTAATTGGATTATTTGTCTTTTTCTTGTTGAGGTACTGAAGTTTTCTACATGTTTTAGAGATCTGGCCCTTTGTCTGATATGTCATTGCAGAGCTAAATTCTTTCAGGTCCTGGACTCCAAATACTTTACTTGTTCTAGACCATCTATCATTCTAGTCAATGTGTATTCTGTTTTGGGCACTTACGTATGTGAGGTTGAGACAGTAGAAGAGGCTTTGGCCTGTGTTTCTTACCTACTTTTTATTCCTTCTCCTGGATTGAAAAGAATGTAGGTTAGAGTAGCCATAGGTCAAGTCTTCTAAGGAAAAGTGGCTAGAAATTCAAAACATTGCTATGGTTCTATCACCAAAAATATAAATAAATAAAAGAAAAGAAGAATCTACTTTAAGGTTTAGCCTGATCCTGAATTCAAGAAAATCTGAGATTGGTTTCCTTTGCCTATGTTGTTAAGTGCCATTGAGTTGGTTCCAACTCATAGCAAACTTGTATGGGGTTTTCAAAGCTGTATATCTTTGTAGGAACAGAAAGCCTTGTCTTTCTCCTATGGAGTGGGGGCTGGGCTTGAACTGCTGACTTTGTTGTATGAAGTCCAGTGCTTATTCTACAGAGTCACTGCACTCTCTTTGTTTTGCCCTGTTTGGCAATTTAATTGATTCTATCATGAATAAAATTTGGGAGAATTTCTGCTTTTTAAGAAGTTCACCATTAGGAGATTAGTCTAAAGGTGCATTCATACTAATTTCTTAGTATTTCTTTAGCTTGTACTTCCATTCACATCATGTTGTTGCACCAGCTCCTGCTCAAAGCCTCATGAGATTATTTCTGAGATAATTCAACACATTCCTATGCAACCTCTCTGGCTTCTCATCTGTTTGATGAGGCTAATACTTCTTTTAGGGGAGCGCTGTAAGATTGAAATGATACCATATGAGTTGTTGTTATTAAGTGCCGTCGACTCAGTTCTGACTCATAGTGACCCTGTGTAGATGAAGTTCAAGCCAACCTTTCGATTGAGTGCTTGTCTACAGCACCACACTGCGACTCTACATAAGAAAGATGAGGCTTTCTTCTCCCGTAAAGATTTATAGACTTGGAAACCCTGTACGGGGTCACTATGAGTCAGAACTGACTCCACGGTACATAACCACTAGTTCTGTTCTACTGTTACAGGATCACTATGGGTCAGAATTGACTTGATGGCAGTGGGTTTTGGGTTTATATGTATATTGCTTTCCTGAAATGAGACAAATATGAAGAGACTAATATCACAGGTGCCAGTTAGGAACCAGGAATCATATTTGGGGATTTACTTATGTGGAGTCGCAATGTTTAACCCACTATATAACCAGAGCTTTTATATATATAGGGGTCCTGGTGTGGCACTATGGGATAAAGCACTGAACTGCAAGGTCAGCATGAACTGCAATGTTGGTGTCTCAAAGTCACCAGCTGTGCTTCAGAAACTCTGAAGTTGGTACTGACTTGAAAACACTTATGAACAACAATGTATAAATATGTTCAAGCTGACCTGGCTGTCCAGTGCATTTACCCATACACACACACACACATACATAGATATATATTTAAATTACCTATTTTGAGAAGTTTGGTAAGAAACATATGGAGAAATTATTAATTGATAATATTTTCCCCAATCAGGTTTTAAGTGCTTTAGTTAAGTGCCATCAAGTTGGTTCCGACTCATAGCAACCTAAGAAATTAAGAAGGGAGACGCTCAGTGCAACAATGCATTGCAAAGCCCTTTGCAAACTATCAAATACCCTCCACATGTAAGAGCCCACCTTAGAACTGAGCAGGACTTGCTCTGCTTGCTTTGGGCAAAATGTTGGTGTCCAATAGTCAGTTCATTATGTGAAAAGGCCCTCATTATCAGCCCTGTGCACTTGCTAATGATAACCAGAGAGATCTTGAAGAGCTTTTCTAAGATCAAGACTTTTTCTAATTCCAATTTGTGTAGCCCATGTGGCTACTGAGCTTCTGGGAGTTTGGGCCCAGAGGCTGTTAATAAACAAGTTTGCTGGGATGAGCTTCCCTCTACCCACTCCTGTATGGTTCTGTCTTCCCAAGAGAAGATAAATGAACGGCAAGCCTGAGGAGAGGGAAGTGAGACACTTCTAATGAACCATCTAGGGCAGACAACACAAGACTAGTCAGGAAGGATGCAAATAGAGCTACTGCCCTTGTAGCTACTACCATTCTAATTATTTACTGGCTTGGTCATGAAGCAGGTGGATGACGACTTTTTAACAAAAAATCTACCTGAAGATGTTTCTAAAGGCATTTCTGGGAAGCGCAGAGGCAAATTCTGCTAAAAGTTTCTGATATCAGCTCCATCGTGTGTGTCTTCTTGATTATTACCTGATGCTACAATAAAAGCTTGACTTAAATGTACACCTAGAAGATCCAGCTGGAAATGGATTCATTTCAGCTTCTTATTTCTTAGAAGATACAGATAGATACACACACACACACACACACACACACACACACACACACGTTGAATTGGCCACTGACTCATGGAAACCCAATGAACAACAGAAGGAAACACTGCCCAGTCCTGAGTTGTCTCCATGATGGGTTGTGTATCAGACTTGTGTCATTGTTACTCATATGGTGCTGATTTTCAGAATTATACCTTTGGGACTTTTCCCCTCATCTGTCTTCATCTGGAAGTTCCTGTGAAAGCTGCATCATAGCAAGTCTCCATTGACAGATGAGTGGTAGCTATGAATGAGGTGGGTTAGTTGGAATTAGGCAAGTATTCTACCACTGAAACAACAATATCACATGTGAGGGAGCTTCAAGAAGTTTGTAAAATAAATTACATTATCTTTTAATTCTGTTTTCCTATGGACTTTTTGAAGGCCCTCATATAGTAGGTGTGTTTGTGTGTATGTGAGAGAGAGAGAGAAATGTTGTGAGAGAGAGAGGGGACAGTGAGAAAATACTGTTTTTCTAGAAATAGCAAATGGTTTTGTAACTTCAATATGCATTAGAACCAATTGGGAAAAAATAAAAGTATGTTGTTAAGTTGGTTCTGACTCATAGCCACCCTCTATAGGGTTTCCAAGGAGCAGTGGGTGGGTTTGAACCTCTAACCTTTTGGTAAGCCATCCAATGCTTATCATACAGAGTCATACCAGGACTCCAGCATAAAGCATTTGTTTTTGTTGTTGTTAAGTACCGTTGAGTTGGTTCCAACTCATAGTGACATTGTATAAGGTTTCCGAGGAGCAGCTAGTGGGTTTGAACTGCCAACCTTGAGGTTCAAACTGACCTTGCGGTCCAGTGTGTTATCCTGTAGTTCCATACCAAGGCCCTAAATTAGACCTGTAGAATCTAGGGATCTTTGTTTTAACCAGCTTTCCAGTGGATTCCCACACAGGTGATTCTTAAACCCACTTGAAAAAAAAAAACTGTTCTGTTATAGTTAGGTGCCATAGAGTTGGTTCCAACTCATAGCAACTCTAAATACAAAATAATAAAACACTGCCAGGTCTTGCACTATCCTCACAGCTGCTACCACACTTGAGCCCATTGCTGGTGCCACTGTACCAATCTTTATTAGGGTATTCCCTCTTTTTCACTGACCCTCTACTTTACCAAGCAGGATGACCTTCTCCAGGGTCTGGTTTCTCTGGTTATTGTTGTTGTTAAGTGCTGTCCAGTCGATTCCAACCATAGTGACCCT
>NW_006408695.1:6767236-6774267 GCF_000296735.1 Chrysochloris asiatica | reverse complement strand
TTCTGTTGTGCAGAGTTGCTATGAGTCAGATCCAGCTCAATCATACCTAACTACAACAACACAATCGAAAGCCTTGTTGTTATTATTGGTCTTAAATACTGTCTAGTGGGTTCCAACCCATAGCGATCCTGTATAGGATTTCCAAGGAGCAACTGGTGAATTTGAACTGCTGACCTTGCAGTTCAAATGGCTTTGCAGTCTGGCGCATCAACCCACAGTGCCACACCAGGACTCCACTGAAAGCCTTAGCATAGCACACATGCAAAAAAGCACAAGTGAACATCATTCTGGTATTCTCTGCTCTCAGCCCAGATATATCTGATGTCAGCAATGATCCCTAGTTCCATGTCCTCTTCTGAATCCAGCTTGAATTTCTGGAAATTCTCTGTCAATGCACTGTTGCAACTATTTTTTAATTAGCTTCAGCAAAAATTTACTCGCATATGATATTAATAATACTGTTGAATGATTTCTGCATTCCATTGAATCACTTCTCTTCGGAAAGGGCTCAAATATGGATCCCTTCTGTGGGTTAAAAATTAAATGCAGAACCTGTTTCATAGAGCATTAAAACTGAGTCTTTAGAGATAGCTAGAACAACTTTTCATTCTACAAATGGAACAGCATCATATAATGGGTAAAGGCACATTCTATGTACTTAACAATCAGAGTTAAAATACTGATTTAGTCCCTTATAAGCTTTATGATTTGTGACTATTTACTTTTATTCTATGTGTTCTTTTTTTTTTTTAATCTATATAGTGAGGATGATATCTACTTCACAAGTAATCTTGTAAAATTTAAGTGACATAATATAAGTAAATTATTGAGAAAGTGCCTAGCACATATAAAGAGCTTCAAAACATTGTGAAAAAATTCCATTATCTTTCAGTTTCATTTTTCTGTGAACTTTTTGACATTCCCTCATAGAAACCACTCAATAAATGAATGGTTATATATATCAGTCAGAGTTCTGTCAGAGAAGAATTCCTGCTTGGAGTGATATGGAATAAAGGATGCATTATAAAGATTAAATCATATGCAATTGTGCATGCTGGTCCAACTGGCTGTTTAAAGCTGTACTCCCTGGATTTGATGCTGTACTTGAAGTTAGCAGGGATGACAGTGTAGAAGGAAAGATGGATATAAGGTAGGGATACCAAAGATGGATTAGATCCTGCAAGAATTAGCTTTAACTGTGGAATGCGGGACCCTATTCAGAGAAGCAGCGACATCAGAGTTGGAGGCAGAAATGGGGACATGGAGAAAGGGAGCATGTGAGGACTCTAGATTCATGGGAAATGAGGTACTAACAGATGGCGGTCAGGAGGTAGACTTGCAGAATGTGCCCTTTGGTGGTGTAAATTATTCTATATGCCTGAGTGTTTAAAAAACAAAAGCTAAAGTGAATAGAGAGAAACACTGTTAATTGATGGTACATGGAGGGGATTATAATCATTGTAATGAAACAAGGTGTATGGTTTGTTAAATGTAAAACTGATGATCTGCCCTGTAAACTTGTGCTCAATCCAAAGTAAAAACCTTAAAAAAAATTAGGTTGAACTGCATCTGTCTTTCATGACTTCAATATGAACGATGCTATCGACCGGCAAGAAGCTCTGTCTCCTTCTGCCATCACAGAGTAATTCTGAACTTGGTTCAAGATTCTGAGAAATTAAAGAGGAGGTTGGGAGGAGCTGGAGGTGCTGTAGGCCCAGCTGTGCCCCACACCAATCAAGTGATCCAGAAGACCAGAGACAAGATGCCTGAGTTATTGCAGAGATTGTCTGCATCAGTCTTCAGGAAGTGTAAAAATAAAATGGCCCTCTCAGAGCAGGTGGTCAATTAATACTTGTTGTATGATTAATGGAAGAAATGAATGTTATAGAAAGGCTAAGTTAAAAATAAATTCTATCTGTAAGAATGGATGAGGCCTTAGAGGAAGTGCACTTGAAGAAAGAGATTCTATTGGGAAATCAGGTAAAGGTATAGGAATAAAAATGGTGCAAAAGCATAGAAAATTGTGCTTGAGAAGTGGTGAAAAGTTATTTGAGGCTAATATTTAAAATATCATGAAGGAATAACAAGAGATGAAAAATGACACTAGAACATCCTTAGAAATAATCTACCAATTAATGCCCTTATTTCCCAGGTGAAAATCAGGGAGCCAATTAAAGTGATCCTATCCTGGTTTGTAACTGAGGGGTTTCCCAGGTCACGGGACCTTCAGTGTTACTGTTAGGAAATCTTCTGGCAAACTTGGATGACTTGATAATAATAAATCCCAGAAAAATAGAGTGACTTGCTCATGGAAAAACAGCAAGTAAGTAAAGACAGCTTTGGAATCAAGAACACTATTCTCTCAGCTATTAGGTGCAGATTATAAATAAAACTATTAGCTGACCTTCAGCTCTAAGCTCCACAAGTTTAAGTATCACTCATAGACAAGTCAAGAAAAGGAAGCAAGCTTCCCTCAGTAGATCCTGACCTTCTCCTACTCTCATTAGGTTTCTAAAATCTTCTGAACTTTTGTCTGTTTTCCTAGACGGTATCAAAGACCATTGCACTTGGGCTTTATGTTGGGTCTTTGTGACTTTTGACCTTGAGTCTCTTATGGGCTTTGACTTCAATGCTGCTGATTTATGAAAACCTAGAGAAGAAAAGCCATGCTCAAAGCACTCAAGTCTGCCAAGACAGAAGAAATGCCTTAAAAGAAAGGAAAGCACTGGAGTCCATGTTTGGTTGCCAATGCTGAGATGACCACTTAAATTCTCCAGCTCTTTGGAAGGAAAGTTTGAAACCTCATGGACTTCTGTCAAGACCTTTAGCTCTCACCATGCAAACATCATATCAGATGAATCACCTTCCGGATCTACCAACCACAGTCTTTGTTTGGTTTGCACACTAAAATTAGCAGCTCATTCACAGTTCATAATGGCTGGGGAATTATCCTATACACATGGGACAAAGGAGAGGGCTCAGAAAAGGGGCCCCTTCCTAAGTCTCATCCACAGATATTTCTCATTAAAGAGATGCTCTCAAGCATCCAATTTGCTGCAATTATAGCAATCAAAAAAGCATTCAGCCTCCTTCTGCACCTGACAAGCGAGCGCATGCATTCTCCCCAACAGTGGTGGAGTGGATGCTAATGCAGCTTTCATCCCCCTGGTTCCAGCTACAGCCATCAATACTCTCCCCTCCCACTCCCACAGCTGGAGCTGATCCACAACCAGAGGGACTCAGTATGTCTTCTTCCTATGCTAGACCAGTGGTCGGTCAGTCAGGTCCACAAGGATTCACTGGCTCTCCATAGCAAGGTGCTGATTAGCCTTTGGTGTTGGCTTATAGCAACAACTCCACCTCAAAAGACTGGAAAAGAACTGATTATAGACAACCACGTCCATTTTGTAAGGACTGATAAAGAAGTTCCTGCTGTAATAAGAGGCACAGGTGTAGTGCCAATGAAAAGCCGGGCCCCTCTGATTGCTGCATTGTGCCAGTCTCCATGGCACATGAATGGGCACTTTGTGAATATACAGTTTCCCCAGATTGCAGAGACCAGTTGCTGCTGGTGGAGGAGTGGAAATCCATTGATTAAACCTCCATTAACAAAACACAAATAACTCTCAACTTCTTCTTCTCACCTGCTTCTTTGTTTTAGTCTTATGACTTGAAAGAGAGCTGGAAAATATGATTTAATGATCCTTAACCCCCATGCTGGTGCAACTCCAACTCCTTCTAGAGCAAGCTATCTTCCAGCAAGTATCTGTCATCTTTTTTATGAATTGCTCCAAGCTTATTTGTACATATGAGAAGTCTGCGACTACTCCAAATGACCAGGCAGGTGGTGAGTTATATACACGGTTCACCTCTGTGAACCATGTATATAGGTGCCATTGAGTTCATTCCAATGGATAGTGACTCTGTGTGACAGGGTAGAACTATCCCATAGGGTTTCCTAGACTGTAATTGTTACAGGCGCAGACGGCCAAGGCTTTTCTCCTATACAGACATTATTGGGCTCAAAACCTTTTGATAAATAACTGAGTGCTTTCCCTTTGAGCTGCTTTGCCTCTATGCTACTCCTGTGAGAATCTGACTACCAGAACCCTAACATTGAGTTTTCCATCTACCATTGTGGACAACCTACCGTGACCCTTAGACTATTATTTCCCATATTTCTCGTGATCAGATGAGTCCGAGAGTCTTTGGGAAACAATATTCACATCTTTATTTTGTATTAAGGACAGTCACTTAGCATAGTGGGAAATTCGTTCACCTTTTCTCAATTTCCTCATTGGTAAAATGACCTTCCTAAAACAGTTGTTGTGAGTCCCAAATAAGATAATGTATTCAGAATACCTAAAGCATGGTGTTGCTTTTGTTAGGTGCTGTTGAGTCAGTTCTGACTCATAGTGACCCTATGTAAAACACAACGAAACACTGCCCAGTCCAGTACCATCCTCACAATTGTTACACCTGAGTCCATTGCAGCTGCCACTGTTCTAGAACATCACCTTGGGAGTCTTCCTCTTTTTCGTTGACCCTCCACTTTACCAAGCATGATGTCCTTCTCCAGGGACTGGTCCCTCCTGATAATATGTTCGAAGTATGAGACACAAAGTCTGGCCATCCTGACTTCAGGGAGCATTGTGGTTGTACTTCTTCCAAAGCAGATTGGTTTTTGGACAGTCCATCTGGTAGTGTACTGCTTACAAATTGGGCTGCTAACCTCAAGGTTGGGTTTGAAACTACCAGCCATTCCGCGGGAGAAAGATGAGCCTTTCTGCTTCCGTAAAGATTTACAGCCTCGAAAACCTTGTGCAGGGTCACTATGAGTCGGAACTGACTCCACGGTACTTAACAACAACAACATGGTACTTTTAATATTCTCCTCCAACACCACAACTCAAATGCATCAATTCTTTTATGGTCTTTAGTCACCGACCAATTTTCACATGTAAATGGGTTATTGAAAATACCATTGTTTTGGCTCCTGTGCACCTTTGTCCTCATACTGACATCTTTGCTCATGAACACTTTGAAGAAGTCTTGTGTACTAGATTTGCTTAATGCAATATGTCATTTGATTTTTTGAATGCTACTTCCATGAGTTTTGATAGTGGGCCCAAACAAATGGGATTCTTTGACAACTTAAATCTTTTCTCCATTCATCATAATGTTATTTATTGGACCAATTGTGAGGATTTTTGTTTTATTTACATTGAGATGCATTCCATATTAAAGGTTGTGGTCCTTGATCTTCATCAGTAAGTATTTTAAGTCCTCTTCACTTTCAGCAAGCAAGGTTGTATCATCAGCTTATCTCAGGTTGCTAATGAATCTTCCTCCAATCCTGATAACCGTGTTTTTCTTCATATAATCCAGTTTCTCTGGTTATCTGTTCAACATACATAATGAATGAGTATGATGAAAGTATACAACTGTGGTACACACCTTTTGTGATTTAAAACCATTCAGCATCCCTTTGTTCTGTTAAAAAACAAAAAAAAAAACTAACAAAAAAAACTGCCTCTTGGCCTATGTACTGGTTTGTCATGAGCACAATTACGTATTCTAGAATACCCATTCTTTGCAATGTTATTGATAGTTTGTCATGATCCACATAGTCAATAGCCTTTATGTAGTCAATAAAGCACAGGTAAACATCTTTCTGGTATTCTCTGGTTTCAGCCAGGATCCATCTGACATCAGCAATTATATCCCTTATTCCATTTCCTTGTCTTAATCTGGCTTGAACTTCAGGCAGTTCTTTGTCAACGTACTGTTGCAACCATTTAGAAATTATCTTTAGCAAAATATTACTTTGCATATGATATTGATGACATTTTCAGATGATTTCCACATTCTGTTGGGTCATTTTTCTTTGAAATGGGCACAAATATGGATCTCTTCCAATCAGTTGGTCAGGTAGCTGTCTTGCAAATTTCTTGGCATAGATGAGCGAGCACCTCCAGTGCTGCATTAGTTTGCTGAAAATTTTCAATTTGTAATCCATCAGTTCCCATAACTTTTTTCTTTGCCAATGCCTTCAGTGTATCTTGGACTTCTTCCTTTGTTCCATTGGCCCTTGATCATATGCTACTTCTTGGAATGGTTAAACAAACAATATTTTGCTCATAGAATCTTTCAATATTTCAAATCAAAGCTTGGTTTTTCTTCAGTTCTTTCTGCTTGAGAAATTCTTGAGAAATTAGAAAATTGGTTTTCTAATTTCAGGTGTTTTCACACTTCATAATAATACTTGACTTTGTCTTCTCGAGCTGCCTTTTGATATTTTCTATTCAGCTCTTTTAACTCATTTCTTCCATTTGCTTTAGCATCTCTACCCTGGGGAACAAGTTTCAGAGATTCTTCTGACATCCATTTTGGTCTTTTCTTTCTTACCAGTCTTTTTAATGACCTTCTGTTGTCTTCCTGTATTATGTTCTTTATGTCATCCCACAAATCTCTGATCTTTGGTTATTAGGGTCTAATGCATCAATTTTTTTCTTGAGATGATCTCTATATTCAGGTCATACTTTGGTTCTTATTGACTACTTTTAATTTTCTTGAGCTTCAGCCTGAACTTGCATATGAGCAATTGATGATCTATTCCATAATCTGCATCTGGTCTTGTTTTGGCTGATGATATGGAACTTTTCCACCACCTTTTTCCATAGTTGTAGTCAATTTGATATCTGTGTATTCCATCTGGTGAGATCCATTTATATAATCATCTTTTATGTTGTTTTAAAAAGGTATTTGCAATGAAGATATCATTGGTCTTGCAAAATTCTATCATGCAATCTCCAGCATTGTTTCTATCACCACGGCCATATTTTCCAACTACTTATCTTTCCTCTTTATTTCTATCATTTGCATTCCAATCACTGTTGTTGTTGTCAGGTGCCATCGAGTCGGAACCGACTCATAGCGACTCCATGCACAGCATAACGAAACAATGTTCGATCCTGGGCCAACCTCACCACCGCTACCACCCCCGAGTCCATCAATGATGCCACCTGGCC
>NW_006408695.1:6755082-6765982 GCF_000296735.1 Chrysochloris asiatica | reverse complement strand
TGGCAGAGATGAGTGAGTGCCTCCTGTGCTGCCTCACTTTCCAATCACTAGTAATTATCAATATATCTTGATTACATGTTTGATCAATTTCAGACTGACCAAGCTGGTAAAATTCTTCAATTTCGTCATTACTGCCTTTAGTGATTGGTGCATGAATTTGAATAATGTATTGATTGGTGTTCATTGTGGACATACGGATATTATTCTATCACAGACAGCATTATACTTTAAGAAAGATCTTGAAATGTTCTTTTTCATTATGAATGCAATGCCATTCATTTTCAATTTGTCATTCCGGGCAGAGTAAACCATGTGATTGTAAGCTCAAATGGTCATTTCAGCTCACTGATGCCTAGGGTATTGATCTTTCTTTGTTCCATTTCATTTTTGACAATATCTAATTTTCACACTTCCATATATTCCATGTGCTGATTATTAATGGATGTTTGTGGCTGTTTCTCCTCATTTTTAGTTGTACCTCATCAGGAAATAAAGGTCCTGAAATGTTTACTCTGTTCTTGTCATTGTGGTCAACTCTACTTTGAGGAGGCAGCTCTTCCCCAGTTGTATTTTGAGTGTCTTCCAGCCTGAAGTGAACATCTCCTGGCACTATATCTGACAATATTCTGGTGCTCCTCATCATATTTCAGTATTTAATATTCTGGTGTTGTCTGACAGTGTTCCATTGCTATTCATGAGGTTTTCAGTAGTTAAACATTCAAAAGCAGTCTGCCACTCTTGATTCCTAGTCTGTCTTAGTCTAGACACTCCACTGAAACCTGTCCACCATGAGTGACCTTGTTGATATTTAAAATACCAGCAGTACAACTTCCAGCGTCACAGTAACACAGAATCCACCACAGTACGACAAACTGACAGTCGAGTGATGGACCTAAAGCACAGTAAACTCTGTATGGAAAGTCCCTATTATTTTGTTACTGTTTCTGACATATTGATGGTTACGTTATTTTTTAAAATAACTTCTCCAAGAATGTCTTCAATATTCCAAAGTGATAAGTTCATCCATACTAGGGAACTTTGAAGTTTTCTTATTTGTTTCACACAATTTATTAAGTGTCTACTATGCTAGGCAGCTGAAACCTGGAATGAGCAGGAGAGAGGAGCTGGAGTCTGAACACGGACTGTTCTTACCCCGTTCCTCTGTTTAGTGGTCTTGATGAGGTGGACTTTGGCTTCTTCTGTGTTCTCAGTCTTGCTTTCTGCCTTAAATACCCACCCTCTTACCTTAGCCTAGTAGCAACTGAAATCTCACTCCTCCTCCGGGTTTCAAACCAAATGCCACACCTTCTATGACTCTCTTCCCAAGTTGTCCTGCTTACATGTACCTTGTTTTTCCAAAATTTTCCTAAATATCTTAAATTTCTGTTCAGCTTAACAATTCACTGTTTTTAAAATACTTCTCATTGATACAGAGAATGGATTTTCAGGAGAGGGACTATCCTCCTTACCTTTTGTGCAAAATCCCCTTTCCCACTGTTTTCCTTTTTTATACAGCTTTTTAGAGCATGGATCAGCAAACAATAACAGTTCAAATTTGCCCTACTTCCTATTTTTTTGACCAAGAGCTAAATGTTGAAAAATTGCTGAAAGAAATCAAAAGAAGACTATTTTGTGATGTGCAAGAATTAAATGAAATTCAAACTTCAGCACACACAAATTACGTTTCATTGAAACACAGACACACTTATTCAATCATATATTGTCTATAGCTACTTTTGCTTGACAATGACAGGGTTGAGTCATTGCACAGAGAATGCATGGCTCACACAGCCTAAAATATTTATTATCTGGCATTTCACAGAAAACGTTTGCTGACACTTGCTTTAGATGATAAAAACCTCTTCACATTTATACATTCATTTGGTTCTTATGATTGACTTATGAAACTGATACCTCCATTTTCAGAAACTCAGAAAAGTAAAGTCACTTTCCCAAGACCACAAAACTTCTTCGAGGCAACAGAGCTAGTGATCTTGAACTTACTCTCTTGATACCTAGACCCGCTCTGCTTTTCAAATCAGCCAATCCCTATCACATGCCTCACTTAGCATCTCTGAGGGACTCCCTCAAGACATTTGGGTGTTCTGGAACATGAACTTGGATTCACTCCCAAGTCTTTCTGAAATGGGATGTAATTGTTAGCCAGTGGAAGTCATCAATAAGCAGTAAACAGATCTGCTTTTGGCAATCCTTCTCAGCTAACTTGGATCAGGTTTAATTAAGGGATATTTACATGCTGCTGGTAACCACTGATTGCCAGCAAAATTTGCAAATGAGCAGCACCTAGTCTCTGAGAGGGACAGAAAGAGATCTTTGGCCTTTGTCTAGACACACTTTGACAGCCTGGCCCCTTCGCTAAATCCCACTGTCCTTATTCTTATCCTAAACTCAAGTAGTAGGTATTCATTGACCGTCCTTCATTTCTCCCTTGCATTATCATCAGTCACACTCTTTTCCTAGGGATCTCATTCCTTTCCCAAGGGTTGAGTGACTTTCGAAAGGTTACTTGCCTTTGCTGAGCTCAGTTTCTTTATATAATAAATGGTGACAATACCTTTAGTTTAAGCATAACTGAGATGATCATTTATGCAAAATGAATCTAGTACAGTGCCTGGCACATCATCAGGACACAGTAAGAGATACTACAGTATTTTCAGTACACTGGTCAGAAAGAGACTGGAGGAACACAAGACTGTAGCCTTCAGGTCTGGAATGGAACTCACTCTGGTAGATCAGTTTTCAGCTAATCAGTAGATAGGTAAATGGGGAGACAACAACACTGGTGAGGTATACACACCATGGAATGGTCAACCATTCAAGATCAAAAGGGCAGTGTTTGCGTTTAAGGACAAAATTCAGAAGTGTCAGGAAAGAAGGTGAAGTGGAAACAAAAATTGCAGGGAGCAAGTAGGATAATTGATGTTACTTTGAGGAGATTACAATCAGTAAAATGAAACAAAGAATATGATTTGTTGAATATAAAACTGGTGATCTGCTTTGCAAACCTACACTCAATGCACAATAAAAAGTTTAAAATAAAAGAGAGATTATGGTATTTCCAGTAATACTCTGCAACTTGGTTTTGAGTTTCAGCTAAGGTAGGAACTAAGTTTTATCCTGGTGGTGGTCATGGTGGTGGTGGTGATTGTGTGCTGTGGAGTTGGTTTTGATTCATAGCGACCCTGTATCAGTTTTCTGAGACTGGAAATCTTTGTGGGAGCAAAAATCCTCACCTTTCTCCCACAAATGGCGGCTGGTCGCTTCAAACTGCAGACCTTGAGGTTAGCAGCCTGACTATGTTACCAAGGCTCTTATCCTAGCGGGCTTTATGCTAGGAAGCTGTTTTATCTATCAGGAGCTCTATGACTTACTATAACTCTTTGTCTATCCTTACCCTCTTCTCAAGTTCCTGAACGCTTCCTTAAAGTCCATTTGTCAGGAAAACCAGAAACAAATAAAAAAAAAACAACCCATCATGTTTTATAAAGTCAAGGATGCATACGTACACAAGGCAGAGCTAGGAGCTGGGAATGGTTCCTGCCTCTAAGTCTGCTCGCCTGTCATTAAGCTTTGTCTTCTTACTTACTCAGGGATGGCTGTGGTTCCAGCTGCTGAGCCCTAAGGAGAGAGCTGCTGCTTCAGAATGAAAGGGAAGAGGATTTGGATACAATGAAGTTCTAAGAAGTCAGTTTCATCACCAAGGATGTTATTTAGCTCCCTTTTTCATTTTTCCCCTTGAGAACAAAAGCCAGTTTTACATTTTAATGGATTTAATTACTGCATGGAGATCAGAATAGATAGGAAAGTAACAGGCAATGATGGTCTACTGAGCAGCATTTGAATTAATTTAGAGTTTCCATCCCTGTGATTAGTGTGGTTATTAGTGTTAATACTTGAAGTTTGTGTTAACAGGGTGTTACTGTGAATTTGAAGCATTTAAAACCGTGCTGATTTCCTAGTATTTGTTTATTTATTAATCAGTCCATTCATAATTGCTATGGTGCTAACGTATAAAACACCCCTGACATTCAACTTCTGAGCTTGACTTAATAGAGCATAATATTAGGTCTCATTTAGTCAGTGGTTAGTGCTAATAAGTTTCCTTATCTATTTTGGTGCCTCACCCCTTGAGCTCTCAACATACTGTGAATATTCTCTCCATTGTCCTCAGACCACCCCTGAGAGGCAAATAAAACCTCAGAATTTGTGAAAATAACCTGACCTGGAGGTTTGTTGTTGTTGTTAAGTGCCATCAAGTCGGTTCCGACCCATAGCGACCCTGAACAGGGTTTCCAAGGCTGTGCTCATCTTTCTCCTGTGGAGCGGCTGGTAGTTTCGAACTGCTGACCTTGCAGTTCGCAGCCCAATTCATAACCACTACGCTACCTGGAGATTTAGGTACCAGAAATGTATTAGTTTAGGTTTACAGAGTGATCCTGAGAAAATCTGGGTCTCATTCCTTCTCCCCTCTATAAAATAAGAGATGTAGAGTCGATAATCTCAATTTACCTTTCATCTTTATAGTTCAAGGAACAAATCAAATAGAGAGATGACTGTATATCATAACAATGCAAAGTTGTTATTGAGAGATTAAAAATGCAAATCAACCCCACTGCAGTTGAGTTGATTCCAATTCATAGCAATCCTGTAGGGCAAAGAGGAATTGTCTCCATAGGGTTTCTAAGGCTGTGATCTTCACAGAAACTACCATATTTTTCTGCCATAATCTGCTAGTGGGTTCAAATCACCAACCTTTCAGTTAGCAGCCAAGAGATTAACCA
The DNA here is from genome assembly GCF_000296735.1 of Chrysochloris asiatica. Taxonomy (NCBI): domain Eukaryota; kingdom Metazoa; phylum Chordata; class Mammalia; order Afrosoricida; family Chrysochloridae; genus Chrysochloris; species Chrysochloris asiatica. The sequence goes on along the minus strand of NW_006408695.1, from coordinate 6,761,180 downwards.
CTACTCTAATAACAAACATTCTACAATAGATGGCAAAGATGTCAGTTTGAAGACTAAGGTGTCATATTTCATTAGGCAAATCAGCTGCACAAGACCTTTTTAAAGTGTTGAAGAGCAAAGATGTCAGCTTGAGGACTAAGGTGTGTCTGACCCAAGTCATGGTATTTTCAATAACCTCATATGCATGTGAAAGCTGGACAGTGAATAAGGAAGACTGTAGAAGAATTGATGCTTTTGAGTTATGCTGTTGGAGGAGAATATTGAAAATGCCATGGGCTGCCAAAAGAACCAACAGATCTGTTTTGAAAGAAGTACAGTTAGAGTGTTCCCTGGAGGCCAAGATGGCTAAGCTTCGTCTCTCATACTTTGGACATATTGTCAGGAGGGACCAGTCGCTGGAGAGGGATATCATGTTTGGTAAATTGGAGGGTCAGAGAAAAAGAGGAAGACCCCTAGCGAGATGGATTGGCTAAGTGGCACCATCAATGGACTCAAGCGAGGCAATAAAGTGAGGTTGGCCCAGGATCGGGCACTGTTACGTTCTGCTGTGCATAGGTCGCTATGAGTCAGTACGGACTCGATGGCACCTAACAACAACAACAATAATAGATGGCAATGACATCCATAACAGATAAATGATTCCAAAATCAGATAGTGGGTTATGGTCAGAGCCTGAACCTGAATCCAGGCTTTCTAATTTCTATTCTGATAACTTTTGTCAGGATGGCTGGAGGGTGGGGTTGGGGGGGTTGTTGGTAGAAGTAGGAATGAGGTTCGGGTTAAGACAAGGGCTAAGTCTATGCTAAACTGGACTTCTTTTAGAATTAAGGTTGTGGTTAGGATCAGCACAGGACTGTGAACCACAAAGTCGGAAATTCAAACCCACCAGCTGCTCCTCAGAAACCCTATACAGGGTCACTATGAGTCAGAACCTATTCAACAGTACTTAACAACAACAACAGGGTTAGTGTTAAGGGTTAGGATTGGGCTAGGGTTAGATGTCAGGCTTGCTCTAATTTTAGGGTTATTGTTGTTAGTGCCATTGAGTCGGTACTGACCCATAGCAACCCTATACAGGATTTCCAAGGAGTAACTAGTGAGCTTAAACTGCCAATCTTGTGGTTTGCAAAACCAATTTTGCAGTCCAGGGCATTGACACATATCTTAATTGTTTTATTTTGTTGTTTTCTTAAAATCTACTTGATGCCCTCTTCTTTTGTAAGTTGTATAACTACTTCTTACTTTAAGATTTCTGTTGTTGTTGCAACTGTATCTCTGGTTCTTTATCTTCAGTCTTTTTATTGTTGTTGTTTTAAGTGCTCTTGAGTCAGTTCCAACTCATAGTAACCCTGTATAGGATTTCTGAGGAATGGCTGGAGGATTTGAACCACCAACCTTAAAGTTGGCAGTCCAGTGCTTATTCTACGATGCCACACCAGGACTTAAAGTTCTGTTTTTCTTTGAATACTTCCATATCTGAGTTCAGTCTAGGTGATATTGCCACATATGTTAGTCTCAGGTTGTTGTCTGTTGTTGTTGGTTCTTTGTCCAAAAGACTCCCTTTAATATTTTTGTCAGGTTGGTCTGGTTTTCACAAATTCTTTTAATTTCTGTTTATCTGAAAATTACATAATTTCACTGTCATATTTGATGGACAATTTTGCTAGATGTATGATTCTTGGTTGGCTTTTTTTCTTTCTTTCTTTCAGAGTTTCATGTATGTCAATCCATTGGTTTTTTTGCTTGCATGGTTTCTGCTGAGAAACCAGAACTTAGCCTTATTAGTTCTCCATTATAGATAACTTTTCATTTTTCCTGAGTTGCTCTCAGGATTCTTGTCTTTAGTTTTGAAAAGCTTGATTATAATATGTTGTGATGTTTGTCTTTTGTAGTTTATCCTGTTGGAGTTTACTCAGCTTCTTGAATGGCTATCTTCTCATCTTTCATGATGTTTGGGAAGTTGTCTTTCAGCAACTTCAGGACAATATTCTCTACATGTTACTGGAATTCTAATCACACAGAAGTTATTCCTCTTGATCTTTTCCCACATAACTCTTAAACTTTCTTTGGATTTTTGTGTTCTTTTTTTCTGATTGTTCCTCTTTTGTTGTGTTAAGTGCCGTGGAGTCGATTGTTCCTCTAGCAGATGAAAATTGAGAGCTTTTTCTTCAAGTTCAGTAATTCAACCATTGCTTCAATCCTGCTTCTTTGACCTGGCAATGTATTACCTATTTCTGAAGTTTTAGTGTTATTGATCTGGTCTTCTGTTTACTGTTTTTTGTATACTTCTAATTTTTCATTTATTTTGTTAATTTCCAGAATTCTTTAAAAATTTTGTCCATGTGTTCCTTGATTTTGTCTGTAGTTTTCTTGATCATTCTTTCAACCTGTTGATGTTGCCTAATTAGCATCCTTTTAAATTCCTTATCAGGTAGTTCCAATACCATTTCTGGTGCTGTATTTTCTGATTCTGTATTTTAGTCACTTGTTTGAGGCACTCTGTCTTGTTTCTTTGTGCAAGCTGAAATTGTCTGTTTCCTCTCAGACATTGTGGTGTTGTATTTATATTTGACTGATTGTATATTGGTGTGTTCTTAATCATTTACCACCTGTCTCCTGACAGGTGTGATAGACTGAAAGTGTGAATGTAATTCACTCTCTGTTCATGTAGTACAGTTTAGGGCAGAATCATGTGATTCCAAAAGTAGGGATGCTATGCCCATTGCCTGACCCTAGGTTGAGCAGAGATGGTGCAAGAGGGGCGATGGACTGGCAAGGGCAGAGACTGGTCATGCCTCAAGCTACCAAGAAGCATGAAAAAAGGGAGAATTGCTCCCTCTAGCCACTAACCTCCAACTGCTTCTTTATATGTCCACAGGTCATTGTATCAACAGCCACTGCTTGCGAAAGCTAAAGATGGTCCTGCTATGCACACCAGCCCATAGTCTGTCCGTTTTCTTCTCTCTCACTGCTCTTGTTCAGTTTTCTCTTCCAGTCAGCATGCAATCCACATGTCTGTCCTATCCTCTGATTCTCAGAATTCCAGGATCATCCTATGTATCTATGACCCTCAGTTTCCTGTGTCTTTGTTGCAGAGGGTCAGCTCAGTGCATCTGCCTACTCTTTCATCTTGCCTGCCCCCCATTGTTTATTCTGGTACTTCTTAATATATGTGTTTTAAAATATAGTTAATAAAATATCAGACTCCCATAAAACTTTCACTTAGTACGGATGTTAAATTTTAGTCCTGTTCATTCTCTTTCTCTCTCACTTTCTCTTTTTCCTCTCTGTTTAACATTACAATTCAGCTGAATTTCAACTTTTCAGAAGCCGTTTTCATAAATGACCACCATTCTGAGATTTGTGTGTACTTATTTCTACGTTGTTGTTAATGTTTTTGTTATATACCAAAACCAAATTAAATCCACTGTCAAGTGGATTCTGACTTATTGCCACCTTTACAGGAGCAGACAGACTCATCTTATCATGAGGAGTGGCTGATGGGTTTGAACTGTCAACCTTGCTGTTAGCAGCCCATCGCTTAACCCACACCATTAGGGCTCCTTTTTTATTACATGTGGTTGTGGTTTTTAACTGCCATCAAGTCAGCAGCACCTCACAGTGATCCTGCATAGGGTTTCTGAGACTGTAAATCTTTAGGGAATCAGGAAGTCTCATTTTTTTCCCAAGGAGCAGGTGGTGGGTTTGAACTGCTGACCTTGTGGTTAGCTGTCCAGTGTTTATCCTGTAACATCACCTCCCTTTCTTTACTACATATTTAAGTATATTTTCTGTATACTTCTGCTTTATTCAATGAACTTTATTCTATTTCCCTCTATCTAGTTTCCATAGAGTCTTCTGCCTTATGGTTACTCCAGGTGTGTCAGAGTAGAACTATGCCATATGGCCAATCTTTCTTCAGAGCTCACTCTGGAAGGACTTTAATTTCCAATCTTCTAATTAGCATGCTAACTATTTGTACCACCAGTAGACTATTCTTTCCTCTACTAGTTTGAAATTATTTATTTCTGTTTTTTCTTTTCATGTAATTCTTAAATTTTTTTAAAATACCTACTTGACCTAGTGGCTCTGTAGATTAGACCTTGGGCTCCACATACAAGGGCAGTTCAAACCACCAGTCAATCCAAGGGACAAAGATGAAGTTGTCTGTTCCTGTAAAGATTTACAATCTCAGAAATCCTATATAGGGTCACTATGGAGTTCCAGGATGTGCTATAGGATAAGCAGTTGATTGGTATCCACAAGATTGCTGCTCCTCAGAAACCTTATACAGGGTCCCTATGTATCAGAACTGACTCAATGGCACTTAACAACAATGATGTGAGTAAGAGTAGACTTGATGGCAGTGGGCTTGGTTTTTGGTTTACTTGACATTTAAAATGATCTCCACTTTATCAGCATCTCTACCTTCCTCTTAAGCAAAACAATCAGTAACCTGAATTTAAATCCCATATTACTGGCTGTCAATAATTTACTTATACTTTTCAAAAACATACCTCATTTCGTATTATTATTTTTTCTGTTTTGCACTTATTTTGATTTAGACATATATTGCATATACATTTTTTCACTATTGCTTTTTGTATATCACTACTTTAATGTGTTGAAGATAATAGTTCATTGTCTTTGGGTTTCAAAGTTTGCTACTAAGAGGTTTGTTGTTAATCCAATCAAGTCTCACATTAATGATTTCTCCTTTCTCACTAGTAACTTCTAAGGTTTTCTTGTTTTGGTGCTCTGCAGTTTCACTGCAAAGTATCTAGTTGTATGAACATTGGTTTTTTTTTTTTTTTTTTTAATGTTGCTAGGGATGAATTAAGGAGCTCTGGTAGCATAGTGGTTATGAGTTGGGCTGCCAACCTCAAGATCCAGCAGTTTGAAACTATCAGTAGTTCATGGGAGAAAGGTGAGGCTTTCTGCTCCCGTAAAGATTTACAGTCTCAGAAACTCTGTATAGGGTCACTCTGAGTCAGAAATGACTCTGTGGTACTTAACAACAACAACAAGGATGAATTAAGAGGCTTTGGTAGCAGAGTGGTTACGAGTCAAGTTGCTAATTTCATGGTCAGCAGTTCAAAACTACCTGCTGTTTCACTGGAGAAAGATGAGTCTTTCTGCTCTTGTAAAGATTTACAGCCTTGGAAATCCTATGCAGGGTGGCTATGAGTTGGAACCGACTCCACGGCACATAACCACCACCACCAACCACCACCAGGGATGAATTTGAGTCCCAGTGTGGCACTGTGGGTTAATGTTCTGGACTGCAAAGTCAGCTTGAATTGCAAGATTGGCAGCTCAAGCTCACTAGCCACTCCTAGGAAACCCTGTACAGGGTCACTATGGGCCCAAATAGACTCGATGACACTTAACAACAACAAGAGGGATGAATTACAAATCTCCAATCTGAGGGTTCATGTCTTTCATCAGTTCTGGAAAACTCTCAGTCATTATCTCATTGAAAATGTATTCCCTTTGAACTCCAATTAAAAGAATGCTGTCTTCATCCTTAGTTATTCCTAAAATGTCTCATCTAGGCATTAGTTCTCCCTATAACTGTGTTTAATTAGCTCTCCAAAGTGTCCAAATTTTCAATCTCGATGATTTTTTTCCCCCAAAAGGTAGCATTTGATTTTTTCTAAATTTGCCTAAACTTTTCTTATCTTTTTCTCTATGGCTTGGTTGTTAATTTTGCATCTTTATCCATTTCAAACATTTATTTTCTAGTTTTCTTTAATTGGCTGTATCCTAAGTTTTTGATGTTTGAATCCTTTGGTTATTTGTATCTACTTATTTTCATCAATAGCAATATTTTTTCTTGTGTGTTCTGTACTTTTTTCATGTGAGCACATTTTCAATTACAAATTAGGGGTGAATGGGAATTAAGTATGGTGTGTGTGGATTGTAGTCTCTTCCTTCATACTCAAAGCACACCACTCCAATGCCTTTAATGTACATAGATAAGCTTCACAATCAGTTTTGGCAGATGTCTCTGTGGCATAACTGTCCAGGAAAATAAATAAATAAATAAATAAATAAATAAATAAATAAATAAATAAATAAATAAATAAATAAAATTT
>NW_006408695.1:6753336-6754982 GCF_000296735.1 Chrysochloris asiatica | reverse complement strand
ACACCAGGACAAATCCAAAATATGCAAAATGAAGTCTTCCAAAGAGCATTCTCACAGTACTTCTTCCAAAACAGAGTCGTTTGTTCATCTGCAGTTCATGGTACTTTCAATATTCTTCTCAAACACCACAATTCAAATTCATCGACTCTTTTATTGTCTTCCTTATCCATTGTTCAAGTTCCACTTGCATGTGATACGATTGAAATTATTATGGCTTGGATCGGATGTACCTTAGTCCTCAAACTGATATCTTTGCTCTTTAACACTCTAAAGAGGTTTTGTGGCACAAAATCTACCTAATACAATGTGTCATTTGATTTCCTGACTGTGTTTCCATGTTGTTGAACGTGCTTCCAAGCAAATGAAGTCTTAAACAACTTGAATCCCTTCTCCATTTATTGTGATTTTACTTACTGGTCCAGTTGTGAGGACTTTTGTTTTCTTTACACTGAGGTGCAATCTATACTGAAGGCTGCAGTGTTTGATCTTCTTCAGTAAGTATTGTAATTCCTCTTCACTTCCAGCTAGAAAGGTTGTATTATCTGCATATCACAAGTTGTTAATGAGTTTTCCTCCGATCACAATGTCACAATCCTCTTCACATAACCCAGACCAAGTAAGTATGGTGAAAGAACACAACCTTGACACACATTTTTCCTGATTATAAACCATTCAGTATCCCTTGCTCTATTTCAACAATGGTTTCTTGGATTATGTACGGGCTGTTCATGAATACAATCAAGTGTTCCAGAATATTCATTATTTGCAGTGTTATCCATAGTTTGTCATGATTTACACAGTTCAACCACCACTCATCTGTCAGTTTGTCATACTCTGGTGGCTTGTGTTTTGCTGTGATGCTGAAAACCATGTCACCAGTATTTTAAATATCAGTTGGGTCATCCATGGTGGACAAGTTTTCACACTAGGAAGATGGAGAGATGGATTACTTCTGAATGTTTAGTCATTCCATTGAAAACCTTATGAATAGCAGCAAAACATTGTCAGATATAGTGCAAGTGGTTGAAAACATTATGAATAGCACCAGAATATTGTCAGCTATTGTGTCAGGAGATGAGCCCCTCAGGTTGGAAGGCACTCAAAATACTATTGAGGAAGAAATGCCTCCTCAAAGTAGAATTTCCCATGATGACACAAATGGAGTAAAACTTTCGGGACCTTCATTTGCTAATGGGGCACAAATCAAAAATGAGGAGAAACAGCTGCAAACATCCATTAATAGTAGGGAACATTCTCCCTACTATTATATAGCAAATATAGCAAAATTGTATGTATGAATATAGCAAAATTGGAAGTTCTCAAAAATGGAATGGAACACATAAAGATCAATATCCGAGGCATTGTTCTTGTTAAGTCCATTGAGTTGGTATATGGTTTTCAAGGAACAGCTGATGTATTTGAACTGCTGACTTTGTGGTTCACAGTCCAGTGCTGATCCTACAGTGCCACGAGCTGAAATGGACTGGTATTGGCAATTTTGAATCAGACAACAGTATGGCATATTCAAAAGGAATGACATTGCCTTAATTATAAAAAATGATACTACAAGATCTATCTTGAAGTACAATGCTACCAGTGATAGTATACTATTCAAAGCCCACAAAAAAAGCGTAGTGGTTACAAAT
>NW_006408695.1:6726736-6750042 GCF_000296735.1 Chrysochloris asiatica | reverse complement strand
ATAAATAAAATTTATAGATTTAGGGTAAGAAAAGATTACAATCTTTATACTATGTTGTTGCTGTTAAGTACCATGGAGTTGATTCCGACTCATAGTGACCCTGCACAGGGTTTCCAAGGCTGTAAATCTTTAAGGAGCAGAAAACCTCATCTTTCTCCCGCGGAACAGTTTCTAGTTTCAAACTGCCAACTTTGAGGTTAGCAGCCCTATTTGTAACCAATACGCTATGGAAATCTTTAAGCCTAAAAGTTAATATTTTTTTCTTGGACCGTCATACCACTGAAGCTTCTGCCAAAACTGAATGCAAAGCTAATCCCCAGATTTGAAAAAGTCAAGTTGGTTCTCAACCCCAGTCTCCCAATTCAATGTAACTGACCCTTTACTACAGACAATAAGTTGAGGTCTCTGTCCTTAAAGTGCTTACAATCTAGAAAACACAGGGGGTTAAAAAAAAGAAGTTCTGCAAGGTAGAAAGTGAATGCTACAGAATCTAACAGTAGAAACAAATAAGGGACTTTGGGAGGTTAGGCAGGCTGGCATAGAGATTGAGTGGGTTGCCTGGAGTAAGGCAAAATACAGAAGATCATATTCAAACACACATTTTAAAAAAATTTCACCTTGAAAAGTAAAAACCAGCAACCTTAAAACAATTCAAATGGTGTCCCAACATGTTGCATTATATTCTCAATTCCACAAGCTGTTTTCAAGTACCTATTATGTATAAAGAACTGATAACACTAAAAAGAAAGTAAACCACTGTGGAATTAGCCCATTTTAGAAAGAGGAGTGCTATACTTGTGTCACCAAGAGATCTGGGATCCAGGTCCAGTGTGGCCTTGAATCATTTTCCCTTCAGTGTTGGTTTAATCTTGCACAAATTAAAACCAAACAAAACCAATTGCTATAAAATTGATTTCAATGCATGGTAACTCCACGTGGGTCACAATAGAATTGGGCTCTTTGGAGTTTTCAGTGGCTAACTTTTTATAAGTAGATCATCAGGTCTTCCATCTGAGGCATCTCTGTGTGAAAGTGAACTTCCCACCTTTCAGTTTACAGCCAAGTTTGTTACAACTCTTTTGTATATATTTTGTTGTATAGATTTTGCTGTTGTTGCTATTAGTTACCAACAAATTGATTCTAAATTTGAATCCCAAGGAAGTTTTTTATTCTATTGTATTCTCTTCCATCCATTCCCTCTCTTTTTCATTGTCTCTTTCCTTCTCTCTCTCTTGAGGGATGGCCCCTCCTCTTCCCTCCTTCCTGGTTATTCTTCTCACGTCCTGGTCGGTGTCTGCATCTTTTCTTTCTCATTACCTAAGTATATGTAAATTGGCCATGTTGCTGATGCGGAAGCAATTTTTTAAATTGGTTAAAATGTGCCAACGTCAAACATGACGAGTTCTTCCATTTTTGGACTCCTCGTGATTTTAAGCATCCAAAAGCAGCCAGTTAAGAAATGACAGCATGAGGACCAAATTTCCTTAGCATCTTTTTTTCCCTTCTTTTGTCCTTCGATAGTGTGTATGTGTTGTGTTCACTGAAGTCAGTAGAGGGTTTGGGCACTGTTTAATTCATCAAGTAACACTGAGTTACTGAAGTGTGTCAGTCCCTGTTTGGGTAGTTGGGGGTGAGGAAGATAGAAAAGGGAAGAATATGTACTGTCTGCAGTCAGAAGAAGAATGGGATTTAGAGGCATGGTGGATAAGAAATAAAGAAGGAAACCTCAGCTGTAGAATGATGATATTTTGGTCCAGAACCCAGGAATGCTAGACTCTTGTCTTCAGCATTGGTTTCTTGGGTGTTGTTGAACACAGTGAACTGTGTAGTAGCATGGGGCATGAGACTGTCACCTTGAATATGAGATTGAATACAGCAGCACGGAAACATAATTGCCAGTTTTCTACTGAAGGCAGGTTTCAAAATCCCTGATGAACAGCTTTCTAGTTCATGCTGATTTGGAGAGCATGATTTAGATCTGTTAACTGCTTCCCTAAACAGCAAATTTCCATCCTGGGATTTATATACTCAAGCATGCCTTGATTGGAAAGAGAAAGGAAGAATTGGGGCCTTAGGGGGACCTTGAGCTTGCTTACTCAATCAGTCATGAGTGGAAACTGATGACCAACAAGGTTGGCCAATCTGGCCCTGGGGTCAGGCTTTCCCAAAGAGCAAGAGAGAATGCACCATGTGGTACTGCTCATACAAGGTTCAGCAAGTTGGGCCATAGTTAAACTGGGCTCACCAAATGTCTTGGCTCTGGATACTTAGTAAATTCGCCTGTCTTTAGTAGAGGAACAGCTAGAAAAAGATGCTTTCTCCATATCTCACCCTTGTCCCATGAAGCAGGAACCATGAAGTGATCAGATATAGCTTGCATGGATTTGAAAGAAAAGCAAGAACATCATCTCCTCCAATGGGGGCCTAGAAACAAGATGTGGACAATAATGTGGACAAATTTAGGATTGAGGAGTAGAATCAACCCCACTTCAGGTTGGAAAGTCAAACAAGTAGGTGAAAATTGTATCTAATGAATATGAATTTCTGAGTAAATGTTCATATAGAGAAAGTGGCCTATTGAAGGTAAAGTGCATCTTCAGACTCCAAGTCTAGTAGTTTTTACATTTTAAAGTCAGGGTCATAGACACTGATCCAGGCAGTTGGTAGTAGCAGGTTGCCAGAGCAGATCTGCAGAGAACAACAGTAGACTGGGAAAGCCAAATAGAAAGATTCACCTGGGAGTACATATAACCTCCCTGTCCTTAGAGAGAGGGCAGGGTAAAGAAAAATTGAAAAAGCACGTCAGGAACTTAATCAAGGGAGGTCTGAGGGATCAGGCTGGTCTTTCAGAAAGGCCCAGAAACAAAGCGATAAGAGTGAAGCCAAGATTTCATTACAGACCAAGGACCAGGGTCATGTATCAGAGGGTCCCTGTGCCAGTCCACTTGGACTGGGTTCTCTATGTTATTCATCCAGGACATCAGAACCTCTCCTCATGTGCCCTGGGTTATTGCATCTATTTATGAAAACATGATGCATTTAAATGAAAGCAGACCTCTGGCTTTCCTCATCCAGGAAAAGAGATGGATCTTTTCTGAAAATCCAAATGACTTGAGAGTCTCTGTCTCCAGTACCTCTAGTAGGCACTCCATACATGTTTATTTTGCTCAAACCACAACAAAAAGTGGCTAGGAACATGTTTCATATTTGGATTCAAAGGCAAAATGTATTGATGGTGATTTTAATATGAGCAATGTGTGTAATGGGGTCCTGGTGTGGCGCTGTGGGTTAATGTGCTGGACTGCAAAGTCATTTGAATTGCAAGGTGAGTGGTTCAAGCTCACCAGTCACTCCTTGGAAACCCTATACAGGGTCACACTCGATGGCACTCAACAACAACAATGTGTGTAATATTGTGCCTTTGGAGTTAGAGTTTATGAGCTGGGTTTTCATTTACTAGTGCTATAGTCCCGGACAAAATATTTAACTTCTTTGACCCTCAATTTCTTCATCTATACAGCAAATATAACACTTATTTAAAAGTGTTCATCTAAAGAAAATATGAAATAATCTATGTATTTAGCATTTGGCCAGAGTAAATGATCAATTAATAGTATTATTCCTCTGGTTTGTGCCATTTGCTATGCTCGCCAATATAAAATATACCAGTTAGATGTTTTAGAAAAATGATTCATCATCTCCAGTGTAACGAGCTCTGGCAGCTTAGTGGTTATGAATCGGGTTGCGAACCTCAAGGTCAGCAGTTCGAAACTACCAGCTGTTCTGTGGGAGAAAGATGAGGCTTTCTGCTCCTGTAAAGATTTACAGTCACGAAAGCCCTATGCAGGGTTGCTGTGAGTCAGAACTGACTCCACAGCACAGAACCACTACCACCAAACTCTAATGTGGATAAGGAGTCCTGGCGTGGTATAGGATAAGGAATGGACTTCAAGGTCGGTTTAAACCAAAAGGTCAGCAGTTCAGGCTTACCAGCTGCTCCTTGGGAACCCTATACAGGGCTGTTATGACTGTAAGTCTGTACTGACTCAATAGCACTTAACAACCACAACAACAATGTGCAAGAGAACCACCTAGGGAACTTATAAAACTGTAGATTCTTAGTCTCACCTCACACCAAGAGAATTTTGGAAAAGTACTCCAAAAATAAACACTCATAGGTGATTCTGATGAAGTGGTTCAGTGTTTACACTTTGAAAAATACTGCTGTGAATTGTTTTAAGCCTGAAATCTGATTTCCCTGGTTTCAAAACTGTCCAGGTTAGGATCATGTCTGATAGATATCTAATTCTCCTTCCTTCTCTTCCCCCAATGCATCAAAACGGAGGTATTAGGTGTTTAAAATAAGCTGCTACTGTTATTAGTATCCCCTTTGGGTATTTCCAAGAGTAGCGCCTCTCAACTTTGGCAGCATAGTAGACTCATATGGAGACCTTTCAGCAGTCTAGATGTCAGGACATACCCCAGACCAACTAAATCAGATTCTCTGGGTAGTCCCAGGCATCAGGGATTTTGAAATCGTCCCAGGTGATTGCATTGTACAGCCAACTTGAGAACCACTGCTTGAGACATACTTACCCAACTTCCTTTCAAACCTTCCCTCTCACCTAGTTTCCATCTCATGTTTTATATCAGGGTATTTCCTCTCTTTCCAGGGCCTTCAAATTACTGGCTGGGTTCACTTCACAAGCTATCTGGTTTTATTATTATTTTCCCCTGACACACTGGTGCTTCTTATATGATTCCATTTGGAATTGATATCTTATCCACCACTCTATCCAAGCTCACAGGACATAACACTCTAGCCCTGAGATAGCTCTGCTCTGTCTTGGGAGGGGACAGATCCAATAGAAACAGACATTCAAACATTTTTCATTCTCTCTTTCTACAGTGCTTTTCCCACTCTTATCTATTCATCCCGCCCAAACCTAGAAAAATGTTTTCTCTTCTGTAAAGCTGCTTTTGATTGTTGTATGACATGATGGATCTTTTCTTCTTGACTTTTCTAACAGCAGAGACTCAGGGTGGTACAAATGACTAACACACAAAAGGTTGCTAGTTGAAGTCCATCCAGAGGTACCTCGGAAGAAAGTCCTGTTGGTCTTCTTTTGAAAAATCAGCCACTAAAAGCCTGTGGAGCACAGTTGTGCTCTACTGACACACATGGGGTCTTCATGGAAAGTGAAGAAGACTTTACTCTTTAAGTCAAAAGGAATGAGGACCATTTTTTGCCAAGGAACCATTTTGTGACTGTTTTGAAACTAAATCCTCTTCCATTCACTACTTAGATATTATAGAACTTACTTTCTCTGAACTTGTTACTCGAAATCTTGATTACTTTGAGCTCAAAATGATATTTCCAAACCCCTGATTCCCAAACATATAACTCATCAGAAATGCCTCACACTACTTACAGTTTTGCTTCATTGAAATATGATGATGCCAGGCCGACAGCAATGTGTATTCAGGAGAATTCAATTTTCCTGATCACTGACTCCATCGATCAGTCTGCTTGCAAAGGGCTGACGCAAGCATCAACCCACCTCTCACAGACCGTGGGTGAGCTGTTTTTTATTATTTCTGCAAGTTGAAAGGGTTGTTAGACTCTAATGATGGGATTCTGGAGTATCAATTTATTATTGTTGTTTGAAGCATTATTGAGTTTCTATCATGGGCCAGGTGTTTTCACTATGTGTTCATTTTTAATATTTACAATTGACCTTTTGTGGGTGAGCAATCTGAGGCTCAGAGAATGTGGGGAAATTGTCCATGGTCACAGACAATTTCCTCAAGTTCTCTGAGCTACAGCTGGTAACCTGGAGAGCCAAAATTCCAATGCAGTTCTTTTGATTTCAAAACTGAGTACCATCCATTAGGCTAGATTTTCCTTTTGGAGGTTGTTTCAGGGCTGAGGTAAGGGAGGAAGAGAGAGATGACTAACAAAGAAATCCAAGACAAGTGAAAGGGGGAGGAGAGTGGCTGTGGTTTATCATTAGACAAATTTATAGACTTTTAAGCCCCACAGTGACTTCTTTTGTACCTCCACAGACAACAATTATCACTCTCTCCTGGGGTGAGCTCCCTGAGGGTAGGACCACTGAGCTCAGTACTCAGTGAGAGCTTGTAGTAACACAATGGCTATCACAGTCACTCAGTGCTGCTGTAACACAAATACTGCAAGTGGGTGGCTTTAAATAGCAGAAATATATTTTCTTACTTGTCTGGAAGCTACAAGTCAGAATTCAGGATGTGGCCCTAGAGAAAGATCCTCCTTTGTCTATTCCAGTATCTACTAGCTGCCAGCAGTTCTGAAGTTCCTTGGCTTATAGATGGCCCTTATCTGACATATATCTTCCCCTCTGTATGTGTGTTTCTTTGTATGTGTCTAATCTCCTCCTTTCATAACAAAAAGTGATTCGATCTAGAACCTATCCTATTCAGGTATGATCTGACCAACAAAACAAAGTAAACCATATTTCCAAGCAGGGTCATACCTACACATACAAGGATTTGAATTCCAACATGTATTTGGGGGGATACAATTCAACCCATAACAATGTACAAATAGAGTGCTAGAAAAATAAGATGACTGGCTCTAAGGGCAGTGACAGACAAACAGAAGGCCAGGAAAGGGACCTTTGGGGTTCATGCAGAAAAATGGTTTCCTTACCAAATTCACCAGAGGAAATTACCTGGGCATCCAGCTTGTACAGAAGAGCCAAAAACAGATCTGGAAAGGACTCATCTAGAAGGTCAACAGAACTGGTAGCATTACCGACTCAAATCTGCCTCAGAATACAATCGGCACAGCTTTTGTATTCTAACCTAGGCATAGTCAGGAAGGTACCTCTGCAGGATTTACCCAGATCCAAACAAAGAACAGGGACAATAGCTATTGTATTTTGCAAGCTTTGTGAAACTATCCTCATTGCTTGTAATTGTGTTAACAGACATCTGTTTTCCTGTAGTTACCCCTCAATGCATGAAATGCATGAAAAATCTCAGAGGAAATCATGTCTTTGATCCAGAGGCAAAGTATGAGAAAAATTGGCAATGTTTTCTCTTTCTAGGTAAGAATTAGAGCTGATATCAAGCCCAAGGTGATCAACATTGGCCTAAGTTTCTCTAGAAACAAAATCATGCATCATAAATATTTCCTCCTCAGAAAGTGCTTTTCACAAAGACTCATAACTCAAAGCAATAATTTTCTTCATTTTCATTTTCAATCAAATTCATATCCATTGTAAAGTATGTATGTTATCATAAAATTTGGATTTCTCTACAGGGACTGGTTAAGAGATGATAGGATCTCACATGACACAGTAAGCTTGAACTAGGTGAGACAACTTGACTTTTATTTCCATTTCAGGAATAAGAAACTGAGTTTCAGAATGTATGTGATATATTCAAGTTCACACAGCTAAATAATGGTGGGTCTGACATGAGACCTGGGTATTCTGTTCCCCAGTTCAATATCTTACTATACATGAATGCTTAGCTCATGCAATATCCCTACATCATCCCAATCATATACTTTTTGTTTTTTTAATGCTTTACTGTGAACTATGCGATACTTTACATGGGAGAACATTAGCTTTACATTCATCCTATCGTATATTGTTTCAGTGCCATGGTTACAATCCCCTTCATGTATCATCAACCCAGTCATATACTTTTATTATTCAACCTTGAGTGATATCCATTTTACCTAGAAAAAGAAGCCAAGATATATACAATCTGCTCTGTTGAATATCTGACTCTATTATGAATACACTGCAGGAACTCATCCTGTTGGACAGTAAAAGGTCACAATAGATTCAGTGTCTCAAAAACCAATCAAGATTTTATCCATGGTTCAAAATTGTCTATCAACATTTGGGTTATTAAGCAAAGAGTCTTAGATAATCTGCCTAATCCTATTAAGGGCTAGCTCCTATTCCCAACTCTACTGATAAAGTCCAATTACATTGTAGGTCAGAATAAACACACTAAGCCAAATATTACATTGTTTTGCTCTCACAGAGGCTAAATATTTGACTCTTTTTGGACAATAGGTATTAGAGCTTATGAGTGTGCTTCTATACTGTTTCTAAGTCCCATGGTGAATTTTAAAGCTGTATGTACAGAATTCTTTAAAAAATAATTGATATACTCACTAGGATAGATTTACATTTTAAGTATGGCAATATTATAAAGGATTTCTAGATACTTGTTTTATCTAGAGTCTAATATTTTGTCTTCTAATATCATAAAAAGGAGAATGAAAAAGAAAAAGAATTATTTTAAATGAAATGAATAGCTGGAAGGGCATTTGGATGTAGACCCATACACATCAATAATATTATCTCAATTATATGGACTTTACTATTGTCTAGGAAGCACTTCCACTTATAACATCTGTATTTTGACCCTCAACACCCCTCTATGTATAAAATAGGAAGAGTAAGTATAAATATCAGCATTTTTTTAAATGAGGAAACTAAAAGACAGAAATAAACAGAGTACAGTTTGGGGGCTTCTAATATGGAGCCCCGGAGTCCTGAGGTGGTGTTTCATGATAATGCACTGGATTGCAAGGTTAGTTTGAAACACAAGGTCAGTGATTCAAACTCACCAGCTAACCCTCAGAAATCCTATACAGGATCATTATGAGTTGGAACCCATCCGATGACACTTAACAACAACAAGTAAGAAGCCCTCGTGGCACAGTGGTTTAAGAGCTAGACTACTAACCAGAAGTTTGGTATTTCAAACCCACCAGTTATTCCACAGTAGAAAGATGTGACTATCAGTCTCCATAAAGGTTATATTCTTAGAAACCCTTTAAGACAGTTCTACTATGTCCTATGTTGTTGTTGTTCTTGTTAAGCGTCACTGAATCAGTGCCAACTCATAGTGACTCTGTATAGAGTTTCCAAGGAGTGATTGACAAGTTTGAACTGACGACCTTAAGGTTAGCAGCCCAGTGCTTATCCTACAGCATCACATAGGGTTGCTAAATTGGAATCAGCTTGATGGTAGCAGGTTTAGTTCAGAACTTTTACGTATATTGTCATTTCCAGTCTCAACTCACACAACATTTATAATTGTTGTTGTTGTTAAGTGCCGTCGAGTCGGTTCCAACCCATAGCAACCCTGTACAGGGTTTCCGAGGCTGTAAATCTTTATGGGAGCAGAAAGCCTCATCTTTCTCCCGTGGAGCAGCTGGTAGTTTTGAACTGCTGACCTTGTGGTTCACAGCCTGATTTGTAACCACTATGCTACCAAAGCTACTTATCCAGTGTTTATGAGTACAAAATACTGTTGCCAAACCAAAATGAGGGCTTGCTACCTGTCACTGTAGTCAGTCACAGAGATGAGGAGAGATCCAATCCAAGCTTTATTAACAGAAACCCAGCAGTCTGGAAGACGGAGAGAATAGTGTCTCAAGACCATCCTGTCCATTATGAAGAGTGGGCATTTATATAGGGTAAGTTACATTTGGATATGCATGTAATCTATTTTAACATCAAGATAGCATTTTTTGGAAAAAGAAACAATAAAGCAATAAACCTCTTCAAACATTCTACCTTTATGGAAAAGGAAACAATCAGGCAATAATCTTTTCCAAACATTTCACCTTTTAGGATCCAAGCTGCTTAGCTCCTGAGATAATTATATCTGGGTGGGTTTAAACACATCTGATCTCCTTCTAGGACCATGATGTCATCTCAGCTAATTTCTAAGCTAACTTCTCCATTTGCAGGGTCTTCATTTATCAAGACCTAATGACTAAACTGACTCCATTTTGTTTAGGTTTGTAGATCCATGTTATCAATACCGTTAAGTGCTTTATGTTGACATGTTTAACATATAAATGTATGTAATCTCTGCTAAAACATGGATGAACCTTAAAAACATTGTGCTGAGTGAAATAAATCAGTCACCAAAGGACAAACATTATGAGATCGCCCTTGTATGAAATTGACAAACATATAAAGACTGAAATCCTGGTGTGGCACTATGGGATAAAGCACTGGATTGCAAGGTCAGTTTGAACCAAAAGGTTGGTGGTTCAAACTCATGAACTGTTCCTTGGAAACCCTATGCAAGTTCTGTATGAGCTGGAATTTACTTGACTTCACTTAATGGTAACAATGACAACAAAGCTTATTAGTCGCTACTGGGGTGAAGTACATGGGAAAAGGGGGCATCAATGAGTCCCTGCTAATGGTGGTAGCATAATTTGGAAAAGGTAGTGGTTGCACAGCATGATAAGCCTAAAGTACAGAATTGTAAACACCAAAACTGGTGACTTGGCAAGCGTTTTGTTATATATATGAGTATATTTAATCACAATATTTTTTTAATTTACATATTCTGATTTGAAATATAATTGAACTTTATCAGTTTTATACAAATGTACTACATATTGTACATGGCAAGGAGAGGGGTCTTTATTACCAAAAATAAAAGTCAACTCAAGACTATGTAAATTATTTGTCCTAATGTGTACAATTGGAAAACACTTTGTAGTCCCTGGAGAAGGACATCATGCTTGGTGAAATGGAGGGTCAGTGAAAAAGAGGAAGACCACCGATGAGATGGATTGACACAGTGGCAGCAACAATGTACTCAAATGTAATAATAATTGTGAGGATGGTACAGGACCGGGTGGTATTTTGTACTGTTGTGCCTAGGGTCACTGTGAGGAGCTCTGGTAGCATAGTAGTTATGAATTGGGCTGCGAACCTCAGGGACAGCAGTTCGAAACTACCAGCTGTTCCGCGGGAGAAAGATGAGGCTTTCTGCTCAGGTAAAGATTTATAGCCTCAGAAACCCTGTACAGTGACTCCACGGCACATAACCACAACAACAATGACAACAAACACTTTGCAAAACATTTTCACGAACTAGCTCTTGGTGACGTTGTTATTACCACCATTTCACACACAACAGAACTTGAGTTATATCTCTTTGAACTAAGTCATAATAATGGTATTTTGCCAGAAGCCTGTTGGTGCTGGTGAGCAGTAGAGTGGGTGATGGATGTTAGGAAGGAAAGGGGAGTTGGAAAAACAAAGGGTGGGGATTAGCAAGAACCCACAGGGAAAAGACTCAGAAGACAAAGACTGCAAAGCAAGGTGAAGACTTTCTTTGAGTGGCAGTTGGATCAAGGGAGAGGCTTTCTTTTCTGTTGTGTTTCAGCCTTCACTGGTATCCTACCCACCCCCACCCCACTCACTTTCTAGATTTGTGTTTTTTCACTAAGAACCCATTATGTGCACAAAAGGCTTTGAACTGTAGATACTCTCCTTGTGGAGCCCTTGTGATTCTATCTGTACCCACATTCTGGAGCCTGATAAGAAAGTAGGCAGGGAGGGCACTGGGGAGCCAGAGTCATTGCTCCCATGGCAACTTGACAGGATGGAATAATTCACAGGGATACACAGATTGGAATGTATGTGTGTCCTCTAGATTCATGGTGACAGTTTTGTCACATCCACACTGAGTTCTGAAACTTCCTTATCCTCCACAGTTCCTCTGATGCTGGTAACTTAGGCCAAGTGAGGTAACAGAATGTGGGCTAGAACTTCAGAGTTCCAACTATCTTATTTTTCAGTCTAGTAATCTATGCTTTCTTATTTTTCATTTCAATAATCTAATACTGAAAATGACCACCATACCAAGACCTGGGAGGTGAAGGTAAACTTTTACTTATTTAACAAGTAATAGCATTCACTATGTGTTGGGTACTGGTCTAATTGCTTTATTGACTAATCCTCACCCCAACAATAAGAGGTGTGGTGCTATCAGTTTGAACCACAAGGTCAGCAGTTCGAACCCACCAGCCGCTCCTCAGAAACCCTGTACTAGGTCGCTATGAGTTGAAACTGACTTGAAGGCACTTAACAGCAACAACATACCCCATTTTACAGGTGAGAAAATTGAGACAAAGAGAGATTAAGAAACTAGGTAGGGAGTGCTGGAACTGGAGTTTGAATCCATGATGTATGGATCTTGTTATTGTTGTTGAACAGAAAAAGGTAAAACATTAATTTACTGCCTTCCCTCCCAGGAGACCAGCTAGAATGTTAATCGGGTTACTGAGCAGGACCAATCCTCCCAGCCAAGGAGGCAAGCTAGAGTGTTAATCAGGTTACTGAGCAGAACCAATCTTCTGATTTCCCACCTGTCCTCTAACATGTCCAAAACCTAACCCCTTCCCATTTCTATCACTATATAAGCTTGCATTGAACCTACAGTCGGGGCTCAGAATCTGGAGAAATTAGCTCCTCTGAGCCAGCTGGCTTAATAAAAACTGAAACTCTGCTTCAACTCTTTGAGTGGCCTCGGTTTCTTCGGCAATGGATCTAAAGCTGCTGTAACACTCTCTGATCTAAAACTGTTATAACATTGTTATTTACCATCAAGATGGCCCTGACTCATGGTAATCTTATCAATAACAGATAAAAAACCATTGCTTGATTCTGTACCTTCTTTATAAGCATTAATTTTTGTGGCTGTTGTGTCAATCCAGTTTTTCCACAATCAGATTTTGAGCTCATCTTCCAGCAATAATGGACCATATTCCACTGTGCTTCATAGGGGTTTCATTGGTTTATTTTCAGAAGACAGTCACCAAACCTTTCTTCCTACACCAAACTCAGAATCTGTCCACCTGATGCTTGAAGTAGCGGTGACATAGACTTCCAGCATCACAACAGCATTCAAACCACTGATAATGACAAACTGACAGACAGGTGGTAGTTCAGCCCATAATCTCAGTCTTATAATCACTTCCCTTAAAAATTCTGTAATCCAGAGAGTCAGATAGACATAAAGTTTTGATAAATTATGGTGATTTTTATACTGTAAAGAAACAGAATTTGAACAAGTTGTATTAGCTGCCTGGATCCTTGCAGCTCCGTTTTCCTAGCCTGGTCTGCTGCTATCCTTGACCTGTCCACATGCTATTTCCACTAGTCATTTGTTGACTCCATCCCATATCTAATTCAGAGACTCATCCAATCACTGTCAGGGGGATTTAAGACTTTTAACACCAGGAGTCCTGGTGTGATACTGTAGGATAAGCATGAGATCAACTGTTCAAACCACCTGCTACTCCTCAGAATCCCTATACAGGGTTGCTATAAGTCAGAACTAGGTCAATGGCAGTTAAAAACATTAGCAAATGCCAGCAGAATAGGCGTTCAGGTGGTATAATGGTTAAAAACGGAACAGACCCCACCAATCACTGCTTAGGAGAAAGATGTGGCAGTCTGCTTCTGTAAATGTTACAGCCTTGGAAACTCTGTGGAGCTGTTCTATTCTGTTTTGTAGGATGACTATGAGTCACAACTGACTCCACAGTAATGGATTTTTTAAGCCAGGAGTACAGGTCATTTGGCATCAAAACAACCTGACTCCTGGTCCTGATTAAGTCTATGTAAGTGGGTGTGTTCTGCCTTAATCTTTTAATCCAATGCCCATGCCATGCCATTAGTCTGGTAAGTACATTGACTCTTTGTCTCAGATGAACAAGAAAGAAATCTGGCTGTAACATTTGAGTCCTCACTTAAGACCAAGGACGACAGCAGTCTTTGGACAGCTCAACTACCTGGATCCTTCAGCCTGTCCCTTTCACTGCTTCGAGTGTGTCCCTCCAGTGCTTGGACATGGGAGAAGACATTTTCTGGTAGAAGAGGACTATTTCTCAGCCAATGGTAATTGGGTATACTACCATTGAAATTACTAAACAAGTCTTTGAAGTCTTGAACTCCTTGAGGATAAAGCTTTGCTTTCTTTCTGTTCTCTCTCCAATTGTACATCTGAAGGTCTGAGACCTTCTGACTAACACCACTAACATTGTCTGCTGATTTCAGGCACTTTAGATACCTCCCTTACCATTCTCCTTCCTGAGTCACATGCTAGGACAACCATCTGTCTCCACACACTGAAGATCCTATGCTTCATTGATCACAACCTCTCATGTCCTCTGCAATTGTTTATGCAAGATTATCCTTATGCCTCCTCCAGCACCTCTGCAATTACAATAGATTTGTCAGCAACCTTCATTCTCAGGCTGTTGATTTGTAACAAAGTCTAGCTACTGGTCTCAACTTCTTTTCTTTTCTTTTGGACATTTGTCTCAAATAAAACAAACATTACTGACATTCAAAGCACTCATTTTTCTGTTAGTTTTTATTTCAGAGTCCATAAAACAAAGTACCCTCTGTGTATCAAAGGGAGCAGGAGGCATGGGTTTGGTCCTAAAGTACTGCAATAAATGTATTTAAGATTTATTTTCTCATCTATCCTTAAAACCAAGCCAAGTCCATTGCTGTCAAGTCAGTTCCAACTCATCATGAACCTGTAGGATACAGAAGAGCTGCTCCATCAAGTGTGTTAGACTGTAAATTTTTACAGAAGCACACTGCCACATTTTTTCTTATGGAGAGACTGATGGGTTCAAACTGACAAACTTCCAGTTAGCAGCTGAGCTCTTTAACCACTTTGCCACCAGAGCATCTTCATCCATCCTTACAAAGCTCTATATATTTGGTAGTTGCCATACAAATGAGGAAACAGAGGTCTAAAAAAGGTCAAATAATTTGATTGGCATCACCCAGCTAGTTAGGTGGTAGAGTTCATTCTGGAACCAAAGTCCAAATGCTTCCAAAGCTATGTTCTAACCACCAGCATTAAAACCACCCTTCACCTCTCCTTTCTAGGCCTCGGTTTCCATATCTGTAAAATGTGGAGGGAGGGATGGGTTACATAACATCATGTCTTGTTTAGCTTTAAACTATAACTCACTGTCATTGAGCTGATCCTGAATCATAGCAACTCCATAGGGATCGTATAGGTAGAAGTCCTGTCCCACAAGGTTTCTAAAAACTCAGCTGCTCTTTGGGAGAAAGATAAGACAGTCTGCTTTCATCAAGATTGACAGCCTTGCAAACCTTACAGAGCAGTTCTCTGTCCTGTAGGGTCACTATGAGTTTGAATAGATTTGATGACAGTAGTTAAGTGGGTTTAAGGAATCTTTATGAAGCAGACTGCCACATCGTTCTTGTGTGCAAACTGCCAAGTTTTTGGTTAGTAGTCAAGTCCTTAGTCACTGCACCACAAGGGTTTGTTGTTCAGTTCTATTGTTATTGTTGTTGTTGTTGCTATTTGGAGGCTTTGAGTCATCTCCAACTCATAGCGACACCATGCACAGACCCCATGCATGACTGAAAGAAATACTGCCAGGTCCTGCGCCATCCTAACAGTTGTGACATATGACCCCATTGCTGCTGCCACTATGTCAATCCATCTCCTTGAAGTCTTCCTCTTTTTCACTTTTACCAACCATGATGTCCTTCTCCAGAGGCTGGTCCCTCCAACAACATGTACAAAGTATGAGAGACGAAGTCTCGCCATCCTGGCTTCTAAGCATTCTGGTTCTAAGCATTCTGGTTTTATTTCTTCTAACACATACTTGTTTGTTCTCTGGAAGTCCATAATACTTTTGATATTCTTCCTTCACCAACACAATAATTCAAATGCATCAGTTCTACTATTCCTAATTCATGGTCCAATTGTCACATGCGTATGAGGCTACTGAAAATGCCATGGTTTGGCTCTTGCCTGCCTTTGTCCTTAAAAAGACAACTTAGCTCCTGAACTCTTTAAAGAGGTCTAGTGAAACAGATTCATTTAATGCAATATGTTGTTTGATTTCTTGACTGCCACGGCCATGAGTGTTTATTTGTGCTTCTAAGCAAAATGAAGTCTTTGACAACTTCATTCTTTCTTCCATTTATGTTGTCATTTATTGGTTCATTGATGAGGATTTGGGTTTTCTTCACATTGAGATGCAACCCATACCAAAGGCTGTGGTCTTTGATCTTCATCAGTTAGTATTTTAAATCTTATTCACATTCAGCCAGCAAATTTGTATCATCTGCATATTGCAGGTTGTTAATGAATCATCCTTTAATCCTAGGCCACATTCTTCTTTACATAATCTAGCTTCTCATTTTATCAACATATTATCTGAACAAGTATAGTGAAAGGATACAACCCTGGTGCATAACTTCCTTGACTTCAAACCATTCAATACCCCTTGTTGTGTTCGAATGATTGCTTAACTGCTGGCAGTTCCCTGTCAATATAATGTTGCAATCGTTTTTGAATTATCTTAAGCAAAATTTTACTTGCATGTAGTTATCTCTAAAAGAAAATAATTCCAAAAACTGAGGTCAAGGTTCAAATTTGGACAGTCTTTGGCCTTTACCTTCTGTTTCTTACGGTTCTTTCTGTAGAATTTGGTTCTATCATGGTGACCCAAAGGGACATTATTGCTGTTGTTCATTAGGTGCCATCAAGTTGCTACTGACTCAGAGTGACCTTATGCACAGAAGAAAGAAACACTGTCCAGCCCTGCACCAATTTCACAATCATTGAGATGCTTGAGCTCACTGTAGCTGCCAAAGTGCCAATCCATCTATTTGGGGTCTTCCTCTTTTTCTCTGACCCTCCACTTTACCAGACATGATATCCTTCTCCAGATCCTGGTCCCTCCTGACAATATGTCCGAAGTATCAGAGACAAAGTCAGGCCATCATGGCTTCCAAGGAGCATTTTGTCTGTACTTCTAACAACACAGATTAGTTTGTTCCTTTGGCATTCCATGGTACTATTAATATTCTCCTCCAACACCATAATACAGATGCATCAATTCTTCTAAGGTCTTCCTTATTCACTGTCCAATTTTCACATGCACACCTTAGTCCTCAAACTGACATCCTAGCTCTTCAACACTTTAAAGAGGTCTCGTGCAGTAAATTTGCCTAACTCAGTAAGTCATTTGATTTCTTGACTGTTGCTTCCATGAGTGTTGATGGTTGATTTGAGCAAAATGAAGTCTTTCACAGCTTCAAACATTTCTCCATTTATATGGATGTTGTTTATTGATCCAGTGGTGACGATTTTGGTTTTCTTTACCTTGAGGTGCAACCTATATGGAAGGTTGTGGTCTTTGACATTTATCAGTAAACATTTTAAGTCCTTTTTGTTTTCAACAAGCAAGGTTGTATCATCTGCATATCACAGTTTGTTAATGAGTCTTCCTTCAATCCTGATGCCACATTCTTCTTCATATAATCCAGTGTCTCTGATTATCTGCTCAGTATAAAAAGTATAGTGAAAGAATATAACCCTGGTGCAAGCCTTTCTTAATTTTAAACCATTCGTTGTTGCCTTGTTCTATTCTAACAACTTGGTCTATGTACAGCTTGCTCATGAGCACAATCAAGTGTTCCAGAATACATCTTCTCTGCAATGCTGTCCATAGCTTGTAATGATCCACACAATCAAAAGCCTTTGCATAGTCAACAAACACCAGTAAACATTTTTCTGGTATTCTCTGCTTTCAGCCAAGATAATTCTGATGTCAGTAATGATATCCCTCATTCTACATCCTCTGCTGAATTTGACTTTAAACTCTGGTGGTTCTCTGGCAACGTACTGTTGCAACCACTTTTGAATTATCTTTAGCAAAATTTTACTTGCATGGGTTATTATTGATATTGTATGATGATTTCCGCATCCTGTTGAGTCACCTCTCTTTGTAATGAGCACAAATATGGATCTCTTCCAATCAGTTGGTAAGATAGCTATCTTCAAAATTTCTTGGTATAGAGGAGAGAGTGCCTCCAATGCCACAAATGTTTGTTCAAAGATTTCAATTTGTATTCCAATAATTCCCAGTGCCTTATTCTTTGTCAATGCCTTCAATGCACCTTTGACTCCTTCCTTCAATTTCATTAGCTCTTAATCTTATGCTACCTCTTGAAATGGTTGAACATCAACCATTTCTTTTTGATACAGTGACTCTGTGTATTCCTTCCATCTTCTTTTCATGCTTTCTGCATCATTCAAGATTTTGCCCATAGAATCCTTCAATATTTCGAGTTGAGGCTTGAATTTCTTCTTCAGTTCCCTCAGTTTGAGAAATGCTGAGTGTGTTCTTCCCTTTGGGTTTTATAACTCCATATCTTTGCATATTTCATTATAATATTTGATTTTGTCTTCTTGAACTGACATTTGAAATGATCTGTTCAACTCTTTTACCTCCTCATTTCTTCTATTTACTTTAGCATCTCTATACTGGAGAGCAAATTTCAAAGTCTCTTCTGACTTTGGTCTTTCCATCTTTCTTGTCTTCTTAATGACCATTTGCTTTCTTCCTGTATAATGTTCTTGATGTCCTCCCACAACTTTTCTATTTTTGACTGTAGTGTCTAATGCATTAATCTGTTCTTCAGATAATCTCTATGTTCAGGTGGATTGTGTTCAAGGTCATATTTTTCTCTTTGCTTCAAGTTGATCTTGAACTACAGATGGTCTGTTCCACAGTCTGCCCTGGCCTTGTTTTGATTGATGTTATTGAGTTTTTCCACAGATGCAGTCTATATGATTTCTGTGTATTCCATGTGGTGAGGTCCAAGTGTACAGTCATCTTTTATATTGTTCTAAAAAAGGGATGTGCAATGAAGAAGTTATTGGTCTTGTAAAATTCTCATGCGATCTCCAGCATTGTTTCTATCACCAAGACCGTATTTTCCAAGGAGTGATCCTTCCTCTTTGTTTCCAAACTTTGTATTCTGATTGCCAGTAATTTTTAATACATCTTGACTGAATATTGAATCCTTTTAGACTAAAGAAGTTGATAGAATTCTTCAATTTCATCATCATTGGTTTTAGTGGTTGGTGAGTAAATTTGAGTAATAGTGATAGTAACTGGTCTTCCTTGTAGGCATAATGATTTTATCCTACCACAGACAGCATCACTATGAATTTATTGGGTTGTTTTTTTTTTTTTTTTAGATGAATGTGATGCCATTCTTCTTCATTTTGTCATTCCTGGCATGGTAAACCATGTAATTGTTTCAAAATGGCCAACATTAGTCCATTTCAGCTTGCTAATACCTAGGATTTTGATATTTATATGTTCCATTTCATTTTTGACAATTTCCAATTTTTCTAAATTCATACTTCATACA
Source organism: Chrysochloris asiatica (assembly GCF_000296735.1). NCBI lineage: Eukaryota > Metazoa > Chordata > Mammalia > Afrosoricida > Chrysochloridae > Chrysochloris > Chrysochloris asiatica. The sequence goes on along the minus strand of NW_006408695.1, from coordinate 6,730,990 downwards.
TTCTGTGTACAGCTGTTTCTCTTCGATCTGAGTTGTGCCCCATCAGCAAATGGAAGTCCTGAAGGCTTTACTCCATTCACATTATCAGGGTCAACTCTACTTCAAGCAGGCAGTTTTTCCCATTCATCTTTTGAGTGCCTTCCAACCTAAGGGTCTCATCTTCTGACACTGTGTCTGACAGTATTCTGGTGCTCTTCATCATGTTTCAATATTCAATAATCTGGTGCTATCTGACAGTGTTCCACTGCTATTCATAAGGTTTTCAATGACTAAACCTTTGGAAGTAGTACATTTCTCCTTCTTCCTTAGTCTGCAAGCTCATCTGAAACCTGTCCACCATGGGTGACCCTGCTGGTATTTAAAATACAGGTGGCATAGCTTCTAGAATCACAGCAGCATGCAAGCCATTACAGTGTACAAACTGACAGATGATTGGTGGTAGGAACAGTTATCAGAAGAAAGCTATATTTAATTCTACCATAACTTTCTAATAATTGCAACAAATTTGATGGCATATACATAATACATTTTAGGAATGTATAAAGAGCTTAGAAGTTGGGAAACTCATAGCAAAGAATAACCTGTAGGAACTTTTGCATCTAACATAGAAATACTCTAGTTTGGAGTTAAGCTGAAGGTTTGAGGATTTTCAGTGACCAGGCCCATAGACCAAAAAATAACAAAAACAATCTTAGAAATTGTTTATCTCTACTCGCGGAAGCAGCAGTCAAGAGATCAGACGATGTATTGCATTGGGCAAATCTGCTGCACAGGAACTTTTTAAAGTATTGAAGAGCAGAGATGTCAGCTTGAGGACTAAGGTGCACCTGACCCAAGCCATGGTATTTTCAATAACCTCATATGGATGCGAAAGCTGGACAGTGAATATGGAAGATCGTAGAAGAATTCATGCCTTTGAGTTGTGTTGTTGGAGGAGAATACTAAAAGTGCCATGGACTGCCAAGAGAACCAATAGATCTGTTTTGGAAGAAGTGCAGCCAGAGTGCTCCTTGGAGGCCAAGATGGCTAAGCTTCGTCTCTCATACTTTGGACATATTGTCCGGAGGGAACAGTCACTGGAGAGCGATGTTATGCTGGGTAAGGTGGAGGGTCAGAGAAAAAGAGGAAGACCCCCCAACGAGATGGATTGTCCAGGTGGCATCATTGATGGACTCAAGTGTGGCAGCAGTAGTGAGGTTGGCCCAGGATCGGACATTGTTTTGTTTTGCTGTGCATGGGGTCACTATGAGACAGTTCCGACTCGATGGCACCTGACAACAACAACAAAGAGCTCTTAAGAGCTTTACAGCCCACATTGTCCCAAACTTTCATTATACATGTGAGCGAATCAAGACTGAAAAGACATGAAGAGCTGGACTTCTGTCTTCCCATAACCATGTGCTGCCTTGAGCTGTGGTTGTCATTCTGTGTTACAGTTAGAAAAAATTAATGGCACTATGACTAATGGGTGATGGTTTTGCATTTCATACAAAAGGAGGACTTGCTGAAGTCTGAATTGCAACACCACCTATCCCCCAGGAAGATTTAAGCAGTATTTGTAACTACACCCACTGGGTACATCTTTAGTTGAACGTTTTGCAGGAAAACTCTTCATCTGAAAGACATTAATTCAGATGGAACTATAATCCTTTGTAATTTCAGCCTATACCTTTGTTATTCTTCAGTACTTTAAAGAATATTTTTAACAATTTAAAACTCACTGAAGCTGCTAAACTCAATCCAATAAAAGGATTGTCCAAAATCAAATTAGCATTTCATTAACTATTTAAATACAATACAAGCTTGTTGAACAGAGATGACAGAATGTCTCAGAATTGATAATGCATTGAATTGCCCTTCAAATACAAATTTACCCAGGCTTATGAGAAAAGTGAAAAGGGAGATGTGGGCTGACAAAAACAAGACACTCCCTTCTTCTTCCTCCTAGGATAAGTGTATCTTTAAAGCAATGGGAATTAATTAGTTTGCATGGCAGTTCTCATTGTACACTTTCAGAAAAAGTTGTAAAAGGGTCAGAACGACTTTCCCAAAGCTATATTTTGAGTTGTTGTTATTGTTGTTAAGTGTCATCGAGTCAGTTTCCCCTCATAGTGACCCTGTATAGGGTTTCCAAGAAGCATCTGGTTGATCTGAACTGCCAACCTTGTGGCTCAAACTGACACTGCAGTTGAGTACTTGTCCTACAGTGCCACACCAGTAACACCTTGCAATTCCATATTAAGGCCCTGTGAAGAGCTAATGATGGACGGGATGCAGGTAGGACCAACCAGAACTGTAAGAATTTGTGTGACTTGCAAACAAAGCGCAAGTGTGGAGACTGTCCTTTCCAATTTCATGATCTAGTGTAACATCAGAACTTAGCTTGATGTTAACTGGCAGAGGCAAATAGTATTCCAGTGTGACAGGTGTGGTATGAGTTAGGAACACCAGGAACTGGTGAGATGTATACAACTATGTTGTAGGTTGTGCACAGTTAATTATTTAACTTGGCCCTTTTAGCTATCCTCCTAGAATGATGTATTGCAAATCCTAGCCTCTATGCCTTTGGTTCCAGTCCCATTTTGGAGTGAGTTAATGTTAATGAAATAGGATTAGGGTGAGATATATCTTGATTGTTAACTTACTAGAGGGGTGACTCAAGAGATATGGCATGTGTCCTATACCAGGGGACTTAAAAAAGTTAATGAAAAAATTTCATTGACTTTTTTGTTTTTTGTTTCAAACTCTAATTTTCTCAAATTGTGGTGTAGGGTTGTTTTTATTTTATTTGTTTATTTGTTTCTTTTTTTTTTTTCTTCAATTTATTTTTTATTGTGAATTGAGTGATAGTGTACATGGGAGAACATTGGCTTTACACCATCATTTCATTGCAATGATTACAATCTCCTCTGTGCATCATCATTCAATAGTATTTGCTTCCATTCCCTCTGTTTTTTTGTTTTGTTTTGTTTTTTGGGGAGTGAGGAGATGTACACAAACACACTCAGGAATATATAATAATTTAAACATGCAAGGGCACATTCTGCAAGTCTACCTCCTGGCCACCAGTGCTTAGTCCCTCTCTTCCCATGATTCTAGAGTCCTCAGCTGTTCCCTCTTTCCATGTCCTCATCTCTGCCTCCATCTCTGGTGTCGCTGTGTCTCTGGATAGGGTCATGTATTCTGCTTGTGTTCTTCTTCCTTGATGGTTCTAGGGTCCTCTGTTTCTTGACTGTAAGATTAACTGTTGTTGTTGTTGTTAAGTGCCAGCAAGTGAGTTCTGGCCCATAGCGACTCGTGTAGTATTTCCAAGGAGCATCTGGTGAGCTTGAACTGCTGATCTTGCAGTTCAAACGGCTTTGCAGTCTGGCGCCACACCAGGGCTCCTGTAAGATTAACTACTCCCCTGTTTTTGTTACAAAACTTCTATCTTTACAGTTGTGACTGTCACAATTTGTCATGATAACAATTACTCACTATCGAATCATAAGAACTTTATCCCATCTCTTTTCACCAGACCCATCTAGACAGGATGAAACTATTCAGTGGGAACCCTCCCTTACACACTCTTAAACCAAACTCCCTCTTAAAACCTCGTAAGCCAGTCACTTCATGCCTTTATCATCCCCTCATTTTAGGTAGCCAATGTCTACGTTGCCCATCCCTATCTACCCTGTATACAGAGGGGATAGAATCGATACTTGATGTGAAGACTCCTTCCCTTTCTGTTGGTATTTTGAGCTATTACCTCCATAAATATAGGTCAAAATAATCAAATTGTAGCAATTTACCCTCATTTCCTATACAAGATTGATGTGAGTCTGAACCAATTCTACAGCACTTAACAACACCTAGGTAGCATATTTGTATTGAATGACTTATCCAAAGTCAGAATCCCTAGTTATTACAAATGGTTAAATATTTAACTACTAACTAAAGGTTAAGGAACTTTGGTAGCATAGTGGTTATGAATCGAATTGTGAACCTTAAAGTCAGCAGTTCGAAACTATCAGCTGTTACTTGGGAGAAAGATGAGGCTTTCTGTTCCTGTAAAGATTTAAAGCCTCAGAAACCCTGTACAGGGTCACTATGAGTCAGAACCAAATCCATGGCATGCCACCACCACCACCAAACTAAAGATTGCTGGTTCAAATCTACCCATAGGCACCAAGGTCACAAAATAGACATTCCTAGATCCAAGACTAGTGCATTGAAAGAAGTGGCAAAGAACAAGGCACCAGGAATTGATGGAAT